>NW_028295176.1:0-214000 GCF_964341445.2 Mesoplodon mirus
ACAGGGAGCCTTGTTATGCTGATGGGCGGGATGTAAATTGCCAATTGCCTCTCTGGAGGAGTGCATTTTGTTCCCTAAAAGAAGTAAACAACAGAGCTACAGAGATAAGGGCACTTCCAGTCTAGGGTATATACCTTGGGAAAACTTAAAATCAGTAAGACAGAGCCCCCCCAAAATTTAGGGCTGCACTGCTTACAAGAACCTCAAGTAGGCTACACCTTAAATATCCCAGGAAAGACAAAAATTTTTCAAGAGATTGTGGTAATTACATATGATGGAATATTTATCTGCCATGAAATCAATGTCATCAGGCCAGTAGCAGCAAATTTAGTGGATTCAGTTACGAGGATTCTAAGTGAAATTAGTCACAGTGTAAAATAAACTTATCATAAGATATCACTTATGAAGGTCATGTAAACATGGCTACACATGATCTGAGTTAGTAAAGAGAAGAGAGTCTCACATTTAGAAAACACTCTTACACCTGCTTAAGGGGTAAGGAGAGGTGGGGTGTTGCATAAAACCAGAGTTTGATACTAGTAAAGGCTCCATTCCAGAAACCAAATACAGAATAGAAAAGATCTACACCTTCCTCACTGAAAAGGAATAAACACCCCATACTTCACTCAGAGGAATATATCTGACTAGTAAGAATCTTCAAACCTATATATTGATATGTCTCCGTAAGGGATCAAGTGTGTCTAGACTGGCATAAAATGCAGAGGGAATCAGCTCAAACTCACTATAAAAAGGAATTTCAATAACAAAACAACAAAACAGGGAAATTCTTTACAACTCCTTCAGGGTCTCTGATGAAACCTGAAATGAACCTATCTACAACTACAGCTTGATTTGGCATAATGCAGGACATTTGGGACTGAGAGGATTGGTGAGACTGGGTGAGCAAATACAGACCGTTTAAAGCAATAATGCATGGCCTCCATTCCATGGTTCCAAACTCTCCAGGTGGAAGGGAATATTACTACAGCTATAACATGTACGGGAAACCTAGAGAATGGACACACTGTGTATACGAAAGGTTTCTAAAACTCAACTAATTGTCCCTCTCCTGGTGCTCCAATTTGACTTTCCAACTGCTTTACTATCAATCTCTCAACTTGGAGAGACAGCCCCTTTAACCTCCTGGATAACAAAGGTTGCCAATTTGGCAGAGGATGAAAGGGAACTGGGAGAACCAATGAGAGAGTAGCTGTTAGGCATTTGGACGGGCATATGTCACTCTAATTGCCCGGCAGGAAGAATAATTAACCAAGGACTCATCCCTATGCCGGGAACCAGTATAGGTCCTGAACCGAAATTTTGGACTTGTGGTCAGCTCACAAAAAACGATTTTATAAATGGAGCTCAGGGGCACAGCAATTCACAAACTGGCAGAGTAATAAAGGACAACTATCGTCCAAAAATATTTTGAAGGAAGGCAACGAGGCGGACTTGAAACCGAGGCAGAATTGCAGGAAACAGATTTCAAGAGGTACGTTGGAATCACCTGTAAAGCACAGGAAGAGGGGCACAATTTCGACAATGATGCACTTGGCCAAAAATGGTTTATTCGTTTTCTCCTGAATATATTCTGGAGAAAACGCATACACACTTTTTGGACAAGCAAGCAGGCGGGCAATGAAAATCTGCACTACAAAGAAGTATACGTTCCCACCGGTCAAAAGGGACATCGGCAAAATGTGTAAAAACCAGAAAGGCAAGAGAGGGCCTGCAGAACAGGGAGCCTTGTTATGCTGATGGGCGGGATGTAAGGTGGCAACTGCCTCTCTGGAGGAGTGCACTGTGTTCCCTAATACAAGTAAACAACAGAGCTACATAGTGAAGGGCACTTCCAGTCTAGGGAATATACCTTGGGAAAACTGAAAATCAATAAGACACAGCCACCCCAAAATTTAGGGATGCACTGCTTACAAGAACCTCAACTTGGGTACACTTTAAATATCCCAGGAAAGTTAAAAATTGTTCAAAAATTTGTGCTACTTACGTACGATGGAATATCGCTCAGCCATGAAATCAATGTCATAAGACCAGTAGCAGCAAAATGAGTGGATTCAGGTATGATGATTCTAAGTGAAATAAGTCACACAGAAAAAGAATCTTATCATACGATATCACTTAAGAAGATCCTGTAAACATGGCTACACATGAAGTGAGTGAGGAAAGAGAAAAGTGTCTCACATTTAGAAAACTCTCTTATGCCTGCTTAAGGGGGAAGGAGAGGTGGGGTGATGCATAAAACCAGAGTTTGATAAAAGCACAGGTACCGTTCCAAAAACCAACTATGGAATAGAGAAGACCTACAACTTCCTCGGGGAAAGGGACTCAAAAACGTATATTTTCTGCAGAGGAATATATCTGACTAGTAAGAATCTTAAAACCTATGTATTGATATGTCTCCGTCAGAGAATCAAGTGTGTCTAGACTGGCATAAACACGGCAGTGAGAATCAGCTCAAACCCACTATAAAAAGGAATTTCAATAACAAAACAACAAAACAGGGAAATTCTTTACAATTCCTTCAGGGTCTCTGATGAAACGTGGAATGAACATATCTACAACTACAGCTTGATGTGGCATAAGGCTGGACACTTGGGACTAAGAGGATTGGTGAGACTGGGTGAGCAAACACAGACCGTTTAAAGAAATAATGCATGGCCTCCATTCCATGGTTCCAAACTCTCCAGGTTGAAGGGAATATTACTACAGCTATAACATGTACGGGAAACCTAGAGAATGGACACACTGTGTATACGAAAGTTTTATAAAACTCAACTAGTTTTCCCTCTCCTGGTGCTCCAGTTTGACTTTGCAACTGCTTTACTATCAATCTCCCAACTTGGAGAGACAGCCCCTTTAATCTCCTGGATAACACAGGTTGCCAATTTGGCAGAGGATGAAAGGGAACAGGGAGAACCAATGAGAGAATAGCTGTTAGGCATTTGGACGGGCACATGTCACTCTAATTGCCTGGAAGAAAGAAGAATTAACCAAAGACTCATCCCCCTGCCGGGAACCAGGATAGTTCTTGAACCGAAAATTTGGACTTGCGATCAGCTCACAAAAAATGATTTGATAAATGGAGCTCAGGGGCACAGCAATTCACAAACTGGCAGTGTAATAAAGGACAACTATCGTCCAAAAATCTTGTGAAGGAAGACAACGAGGCGGACTTGAAAGCGAGGCAGAATAGCAGGAAAAAGATTTCAAGGGGTACTTTGGCATCACCTGTAAAGCACAGGAAGAGGGGCACAACTATGACAATGATGCACTTGGCCAAAAATAGTGTATGAGTTTTCTCCTGAATATATTCAGGAGAAAACACATACGCCCTTTTTGGCCAAGCCAGCAAGCAGGCAATGCAAATCTGCAGTACAAAGAAGTATCACTTCCCACCAGTCAATAGGGACATCCACAAAATGTGTAAAAACCAGAAAGGCAAGAGAGGACCTGAAGAACATGGAGCCTTGTTATGCTAATGGGTGGAATGTAAGTTGCCAACTGCCTCTCTGGAGGAGTGCATTGTGTTCCCGCAAAAAAGTAAACAACATAGCTACAGAGCCAAGGGCACTTCCAGTCTAGGGAATATACCTTGGGAAAACTGAAAATCAATAAGACAGAGCCACCCCAAAATTTAGGGATGCACTGCTTACAAGAACCTCAACTTGGGTACACCTTAAGTATCCCAGGAAAGATAAAAATTGTTCAAAAATTTGTGGTACATACGTATGATGGAATATCCCTCAGCCATGAAATCAATGTCATAAGACAAGTAGCAGCAAAATGAGTGGATTCAGGTACGATGATTCTAAGTGAAATAAGTCACACAGAAAAATAAACGTATCATAAGATGTCACTTATGAAGATCCTGTAAACATGGCTACACATGAACTGAGTTAGGAAAGAAAACAGAGTCCCACATTTAGAAAACACTCTTATGCCTGCTTAAGGGGGAAGGAGAGGTGGGGTGATGCAAAAAACCAGAGTTTGATATAAGCACAGGTACCGTTCCAAAAACCAACTATGAAATAGACAAGACCTCCACCTTCTTTAGTGAAAGGGACCCAAAACCCCATATTTCCCGCAGAGGAATATATCTGACTAGTAAGAATCTTAAAACCTATGTATTGATATGTCTCCGTAAGAGAAACAAGTGTGTCTAGCCTGGCATAATCATGGCAGCGAGAATCAGCTCAAACCCACTATAAAAAGGAATTTCAAAAAGAAAACAAAAAAACAGGGAAATTCTTTACAATTCCTTCAGGGTCTCTGATGAAACCTGGAATGACCCTATCTACAACGACAGCTGGATATGGCATAAGGCTGGACACATGGGACTGAGAGGATTGGTGAGATTGGTTGAGAAAATGCAGACCCTTTAAAGCAATAATGCATGGCACCCATTCCATGGGTCCCAACCCTCCAGGTTGAAGGAAATATTACTACAGCTATAACATGTACAGGAAACCTAGAGAACGGACACACTGTGAATACGAAAGGTCTCTAAAACGCAAAGAATACTCCCCCTCCTGGTGCTCCGGTTTGACTTTCCAACTGCTTTACTATCAATCTCCCAACCTAGAGAGACAGCACCTTTAACCTCCTGTTTCGCACAGCTTTCCAATTTGGCAGAGGATGAATGGGAAGAGGGAGAACCAATGAGAGAGTAGCTGTTAGGCATTTGGACGGGCATATGTCACTCTTATTTCCCGGGAGGAAGAAGAATTAACCAAAGTGTCAGCCACCCAACGAAAACCAGTATAGGTCCTGAACCAAAATATTGGAGTTGCGTTCAGCTCAGAAAAAAACGATGTAAATAATGTAGCTCAGGGGCAGAGCATTTCACAAAATGGCAGAGTAATAAAGGGCAACTATCGTCCAACAATCTGTTGAGGGGAGGCAACGAGGCGGATTTGAAAGCGAGGCAGAATAGCAGGAAACAGATTTCAAGAGATATGTTGGAATCGCCTTTAAAGCACAGGGATTGGGGCACAACTTCGACAATGATGCACTTGGCCAAAAAGTGCGTATGTGTTTTCGCCTGAATATATTCAGGGGTAAACGCTTACGCCCTTTTTCGCCAAGCAAGCAAGTGGGCAATGCAAGTCTGCACTACAAAGTAGTATCACTTCCTACAGGTCAAAAGGGACATGCACAAAATGGGTAAAAACCAGAAAGGCAAGACAGTCCCTGGAGAACAGGGAGCCTTGTTATGCTGATGGGCGGGATGTAAATTGCCAACTGACTCTATGGATTTTTGCACTGTGTTCCCTAAAACAAGTAAACAACAGAGCTACAGAGCCAAGGGCACTTCCAGTCTAGGGATTATACCTTGGGAAAACTGAAAATCAATAAGACAAAGCCAACCCAAAATTTAGGGCTACACTGCATACAAGAACCTCAACTTGGGTACACCTTAAATATCCCAGGAAATATAAAAATGGTTCAAAAAATTGTGGTACTTACATACGAAGGAATATCGCTAAGCCATGAAATCAATGTCATAAGAATAGTAGCAGCAAAATGAGTAGATTCAGGCATGATGATTCTAAGTGAAATAAGTCACACAAAAAAAGAAACTTATCATAAGATATTACTTATGATGATCCTGTAAACATGGCTACATATGAACTGAGTTAGGAAAGAGAACAGAGTCTCACATTTAGAAAACACTCTTATGCCTGCTTAAGGGGGAAGGTGAGGTGGGGTGATGCATAAAACCAGTGTTTGATATAAGCACAGGTACCGTTCCAAAAACCAAATATGGAATAGACAAGACCTACACCTTCCTCAGTGAAAGGGACTCAAAACCCCATATTTCACGCAGAGGCATATATCTGACTAGTAAGAATCTTAAAACCTATGAATTGATATGTCTCCATAAGGGAATCAAGTGTGTCTAGACTGGCATAAACATGGCAGTGAGAATCAGCTCAAACCCACTATAAAAAGGAATTTGAAAAACAAAAAAACAGGGAAATTCTTTACAATACCTTTAGGGTCTCTGATGAAACATGGAATGACGCTATCTAAAATGACAGCTGGATTTGGCATAAGGCTGGACACATGGGACTGAGAGGATTGGTGAGATTGGGTGAGCAAATGCAGACCCTTTAAAGCAATAATGCATGGCACCCATTCCATGGGTCCCAACTCTCCAGGTTGAAGGGAATATTACTACAGCTATAACATGTATGGGAAACCTAGAGAATGGACACACTGTAAATACGAAAGATCTCTAAAACTCAACGAATACTCCACCTCCTGGTGCTCCGGTTTGACTTTCCAACTGCTTTACTATCAATCTCCGAACCTAGAGAGACAGCACCTTTAACCTCCTGTTTCGCTCAGGTTGCCAATTTGGCAGAGGATGAATGGGAAGTGGGAGAACCAATGAGAGAGTAGCTGTTAGGCTTTTGGACGGGCATATGTCACTCTTATTTCCCTGGAGGAAGAAGAATTAACTAAAGTCTCAGCCACCCACCAAAAACCAGTATAGGTCCTGAAGCAAAATATTGGACTTGCATTCAGCTTACAAATAAACGAGTTAAATAATGTAGCTCAGGGGCACAGCAATTCACAAGAAGGCAGAGTAATAAAGGGCAACTATCGTCCAACAATTTGTTGAGGGGAGGCAACGAGGCGGACTTGAAAGCGAGGCAGAATAGCAGGAAACAGATTAAAGAGGTACGTTGGAAGCGCCTTTAAAGCACAGGAAGAGGGGCACAACTTCGACAATGATGCACTTTGGCAAAAAGGGCATATGCGTTTTCTCCTGAATATATTCAGGAGAAAACGCATACGCCCTTTTTGGCCAAGCAAGCAATTGGGCAATGCAAGTCTGCACTACAAAGAAGTATCACTTCCCACCGGTCCAAAGGGACATACACAAAATTGGTAAAAACCAGAAAGGCAAGACAGGCCCTGGAGAACAGGGAGCCTTGTTATGCTGATAGGCGGGATTTAAATTGCCAACTGCCTCTCTGGAGGAGTGCGTTGTGTTCCCTAAAACAAGTAAACAACAGAGCTACAGAGCCAAGGGCACTTCCAGTCTAGGGAATATACCTTGGGAAAATTGAAAATCAATAAGAAAGAGCCACGACCAAATTTAGGCCTGCACTGCTTACAAGAACGTCAACTTGGGTACACCTTAAATATCCCAGGAAATATAAAATTGGTTCAAAAAATTGTGGTCCTTACATACGATGGAATATCCCTCAGCCATGAAATCAATGTCATAAGACCAATAGCAGCAAAATGAGTGGATTCAGGTACGATGATTCAAAGTGAAATAAGTCACACAGAAAAAGAAACTTATCATAAGATATCACTTATGAAGATCCTGTAAACATGGCTACACATGAACTGAGTTAGGAAAGAGAAGAGAGTTTCACATTTAGAAAACACGCCTATGCCAGCTTAAGGGGGAAGGAGAGGTCGGGAGATGCATAAAACCAGAGTTTGATATAAGCACAGGTACCGTTCCAAAAACCAAGTATGGAATAGAGAAGACCTACGCCTTCCTCAGTGAAAGGGACTCAAAATCCCATATTTACCACAGAGGAATATATCTGAGTAGTGAGAATCTTAAAACCTATGTACTGATATGTCTCTTTTTGGGAATAAAGTGTGTCTAGACTGGCATAAACATGGCAGCGAGAATCAGCTCAAACCCAATATAAAAAGGAATTTGAAAAACAAAAAAACGGGCAATTCTTTACAATTCCTTCAGGGTCTCTGATGAAACCTGGAATGACCCTATCTACAACGACAGGTGGATGTGGCTTAAGGCTGGACACATGGGACTGAGAGGATTGGTGAGATAGGGTGAGCAAATGCAGACCGTTTAAAGCAATAATGCATGGCACCCATTCCATGGGTCCCAAGTCTCCAGGTTGAAGGGAATATTACTACAGCTATAACATGTACGGGAAACGTAGAGAATGGACACACAGTGAATATGAAAGGTCTCTAAAACTCAACAAATAGTCCCTCTCCTGGTCCTCCGGTTTGACTTTCCAACTGCTTTACTATCAATCTCCCAACCTGGAGAGACAGCACTTTTAACCTCCTGTTTCGCACAGGTTTCCAATTTGGCAGAGGATGAATGGGAAGAGGGAGAACCAATGAGAGAGTAGCTGTTAGGCATTTGGATGGGCACATGTCACTCTTATTTCCCGGGAGAAAGAAGAACTGACCAAAGTCTCAGCCACCCACCGGGAACCAGTATAGGTCCTGAACCAAAATATTGGACTTGCGTACAACTCAGAAAAAAACCAGTTATAAAACAGAGCTCAGGGGCACAGCAATTCACAAACTGGCATTGTAATAAAGGGCAACTATCGTCCAGAAATCTGTTGAGGGAAGGAAACTAGGCGAACTTGAAAGTGAGGCAGAATAGCAGGAAACAGATTTCAAGAAGTACGTTGGAATCGCCTTAAAGCACAGAAAGAGGGGCACAACTTCGACAATGATGCACTTGGCCAAAAAGGGCGTATGCGTTCTCTCCTGAATATATTCAGGAGAGAACGCATACGCCCTTTTTGGCCAAGCAAGCAAGCGGGCAATGCAAATCTGCACTAGAAAACAGTATCACTTCCCACCGGTCAAAACGGCCATCCACAAAATGGGTAAAAACCGGAAAGCCAAGACAGGCCCTGGAGAACAGGGAGACTTGTTATGCTGATGGGCGGCATGTAAATTGCGAAGTGCCTCACTGGAGGAGTGAATTGTGTTCCCTAAAACAAGTAAACAACAGAGCTACAGAGCCAAGGGCACTTACAGTCTACGGAATATACCTTGGGAAAACTGAAAATCAATAAGACAGAGCCACACCAAAATTGAGGGCTGCACTGCTTACAAGAACCTCAACTTGTCTACACCCTAAATATCCCAGGAAATATAAAAATGGTTCAAAAAATTGTGGTACTTACGTACGATGGAATATCCCTCAGCCATGAAATCAATGTCATAAGACCTGTAGCAGCAAAATGAGTGGATTCAGGTACGATGATTATAAGTGAAATAAGTCACACAGAAAAAGAAACTTATCATAAGATATCACTTATGAAGATCCTGTAACAAGGCTACACATGAACTGAGATAGGAAAGAGAACAGAGTCTCACATTTAGAAAACACGCTTATGCCCGCTTAAGGGGGTAGGAGAGTTGGGGTGATGCATAAAACCAGAGTTTGATATAAGCACAGGTACCGTTTCAAAAATCAACTATGGAATAGACAAGACCTACTACTTCCTCAGGGAAAGGGACTCAAAACACCATATTTCCCACAGAGGAATATATCTGACTAGTAAGAATCTTAACATCTATGTATTGACTTATCTCCGTAGGGAATCAATTGTGTCTAGACTGGCATAAACATGGCAGCGAGAATCAGCTCAAACCCACTATAAAAAGGAATTTGAAAAACAAGAAAAAAAAGGGAAATTCTTTACAATTCCTTCAGGGTATCTGATGAAACCAGGAATGACCTTATCTACAACGACAGCTGGATGTGGCAGAAGGCTGGACACATGGGACTGAGAGGATTGGTGAGATTGGGTGAGCAAATGCAGACCCTTTAAAGCAATAATGCATGGAACCCATTCCATGCGTCCCAACTCTCCAGGTTGAAGTGAATATTACTACAGTTATAATATGTACGGGAAACCTAGAGAATGGACACAGTGTGAATATGAAAGGTTTCTAAAACTCACCTAATACTCTCTCTCATGGTGCTCCAGTTTGAATTTCCATCTGCTTTTCTATCAATCACCCATTTTGGAGAGACAGCCCCTTTAACCTCCTGGTTCACAAAGGGTGCCAATTTGGCAGAGGATAAAAGGGAAGAGGGAGAACCAATGAGAGAGTAGCTGTTAGGCATTTGGGCGGGCACATGTCACTCTTATATCCCGGTTGGAAGAAGAATTAACCAAAGTCTCCGCCACCCACCGGGAACCAGTAGAGTTCCTGAACCAAAATTTTGGACTTGCGTTCAGCTCACAAAAAACGAGTTAAAAAATGGAGCTCAGGGGCACAGCACTTCACAAACTGGCAGAGTAATAAAGGACAACTATCGTCGAAAAATCTGTTGAGGGAAGGCAACGAGCCGGACTTGAAAGCGAGGCAGAATAGCAGGAAACAGATTTGAATAGGTACGTTGGAATCGCCTTTAAAGCACAGGAAGAGGGGCACTACTTCGAAAATGATGCACTTGGCCAAAAAGGGCGTATGCGTTTTCTCATGAATATATTCAAGAGAAAACCCATACGCCCTTTTTAGCCAAGCAAACAAGCGGGCAATGCAAATCTGCACTCCAAAGAAGTATCACTTCTCACAAGTCAAAAGGCACATCCACAAAATGGATAAAAAGCAGAAAGGCAAGACAGGCCCTGGAGAACAGGGAGCCTTGTTATGCTGATGGTCGGGATATAAATTGCCAACTGCCTCACTGGAGGAGTGCATTGTGTTCCATAAACAAGTAAACAACCGAGCTACAGAGCCAAGGGCACTTCCAGTCTAGGGAATATACCTTGGGAAGACTGAAAGTCAATAAGACAGAGCCACCCCAAAGTTTAGGGCTGCACTGCTTACAAGAACCTCAACTTGCGTACAACTTAAATATCCCAGGAAAGATTAAAATGGTTCAAAAAATTGTGTTACTTACATACGATGGAATACCCCTCAGCCATGAAATCAATGTCATAAGGCCAGTAGCAGCAAAATGAGTGGATTCAGGTACGATGATTCTAAGTGAAATAAGTCACACAGAAAAAGAAACTTATCATAAGATATCACTTATGAAGATCCTGTAAACATGTCTACATAAGAACTGAGTTAGGAAAGATAACAGAGTACCAAATCTTATCATAAGATATCACTATTTTGGGAATGTACACTTGGCTACGAATGAGCTGAATTACAAGCACAACAGAGTCACACACTTAGAAAACAATATTCTGCCTTCTTAACGGGAAAGGCGATGTGAGTTGATGCATAAAACCACAGTTTTAAATTAGCACAGATACCGTTACATAAACCAAGTATGTAATAGACATCACCTACTCCCCGCACCATGAACTCGACTCAACACCCCCTATTCATTGCAGAGGAATATATCTGACTCCAAGAATTTTAAAACATATGTATTATCATGTCTCCATAAAGGAGTCATGTGTGTGTATAACGGCATGAACACAGCACTGAAATTCAGCTAAATACCCTTATAAAAATAAATTTCAAAAGCAAAATGCAAAAACAGCGAAACAGAGGGAAAGCCTTAAGAATTACGTTCAGGGCCTGTGATGCAACCTGGATTGTCCACCTTTACACCCACAGCTGGATGAGACATAAAACTGGACACTTGGGGCTGACAAGATTGTTGAGGTTGTGTGAGCAAAAGAACACCACTTAGAGCAATACTGTGTACTACCCATTCTAGTGGTCCCAACTCTCCAAGTTTAAGGGAATCTTCCTACAGTTAAAGCATGCATGGGAAACCCAGTGGATGGTACACTGTGTAATTGGGAAAGTTTTCTAAAAGGTACCTCATTTTTCCTTTTGTCATGCTCGGCTTCGCCATTCCATCTGCATTACTAAAAATCCCCCCACTTGGAGTGTCAGCGCCTTTACCCTCCTGTTATGCACAGTTTGCAAATTGTGCAGAGGATGAACAGGAAGAGGGGAAACAAATGAGAGATTAGCTGTAGGTGTTTGGATGGGCACATGTCACTCTAGGTTCCCATCAGCAATGAGAATTAACCAAAGGCTCAGCCTGACACCCCAGAACCAGACTAGGGCCTACAGCCATCCTGCGGTATTGCAGCCAGCTCACAAAGAGGCCAGTTGAAAAACAGAAATCAGGGGCACAGCAATTCACAAACTTGCAGAGTTATAAAGGACAACTATCATCCAGAAATATATTGAGGTAAGGCAGTGAAGAGGATTTGAATGCAAGGCAGAATTGAAGGAAACAGATTTCAAGAGGTAGATTGGAGTCGTCTTTAAAGCACATGTAAAGTGACAGAACTTCGACAATTTTGCCCTTGGCCGAAAAGGGAGTATGTGTATTTTCTTGAATATATTCGGGAAAAAATGCATACGCCCTTTTTGGGCAAGCAAGCCATCAGGCATTGCAAATCCACACTACATAGTAGTGTCCCTTACCTCCAGTCAAAAGGGCCATCCACAAATAGTGTAAAAACCACAAATGCAGGACAAGCCATGGAGAAAAGGGAGTCTGGTTATGCCGATGGACAGGATGTAAATTGCCAACAGCCTCTCTGGAGAACTGTATGTTGTTTTCTAAAACAGAGCTACAGAGCATAGCACACTTCCACTCATGGACGTGTATTTTGGGAAAACTAAAAATCCACAACACACAGCCAGCCCAAACTTTAGGGCTGCTCTGTTTACAAGAACCTCGACTTTGGTACAGTTTAAATATCCCAGGAAAGGGAAAAAAATGGATATAGATGTTGTGGTACTTATATACAATGGAATGTCACTCAGACATAAAATCAATGTCATAAGGCCAATAGCAGCATAATGAGTGGCTTTAGGTATGATGATGCTAAGTGAAATGAGCCACAAAGAAAAAAAAATTATTGTAATATATCACTTTTAGAGGGAATGTAAACATGGCTACACATGAACTGAATTTCAAATGTGAACAGAGTTACACATTTAGAAAACACACTTTTTCCTCCTTAAGGGGAAAGGTGATGTGGGGTGATGTGTAAAAGCAGAGTTTGAAATTAGCACAGATCCCATTCCATATACCAAATATGTAATAGACAAGACCTACTCCTTTCTCAATGAACTGGACACAAAACACCCTATTCACTGAAGAGGAATATATCTTACTGGTAATAACTTTGAAACCTATGTATTTATATGTCTCCATAATGGAATCAAGTGTATGTAGATTGGCATAAACACAGATCAATGGAACAGGACAGAAAGCCCAGAGATAAACCTACATACCTATGGCTATCTCATCTATGACAAAGGAGCTAAGGATACACAATGGAGAAAAGACAGTCTCTTCAGTAATTGGTGCTGGGAAAACTGGACCCCTACACATAAAAGAATGAAATTAGAACACTCCATAACACCATACAAAAAAATAAACTCTAAATTGATTAGAGATCTAAATATAAGACCAGACACTATAAAACACTTAGAGGAAACCATAGGCAGAACACTCTATGACATAAATCACAGCAAGATCCTTTTGGACCCACCTCCTAGAGAAATGGAAATAAAAACAGAAATCAAGAAATGGGACCTAATGAAACTTAAAAGCTTTTACACAGTACAGGAAAACATAAACAAGATGCAAAAACAACCCTCAGAATGGGAGAAAATATTTTCAAATGAAGCAATTGACAAAGGATTAATCTCCAAACTTTACAAGCACCTCATGTAGCTCAATATCACAAAAACAAACAACCCAATCCAAAAACGGGCAGAAGACCTAAATAGACATTTATCCAAAGAAGATATACAGATTACCAAGAAACACATGAAAGGATGTTGAACATTACTAATCATTAGAGAAATGCAAATCAAAACTACCGTGAGGTATCACCTCACAGCAGTCAGAGTGGCAATCATCAAAAAAATCTACAAATCAATAAATGCTGGAGAGGCCTTTATTGGAGAAAAGGGAACACACTTGCACTGTGGGTGGGAATGTAAATTCATATGGGCACTAGGGAGAACAGTACGGAGGTTCCTTTAAATAACTAACAATAGAAGTACCATATGACACAACAATCCAACTACTGGGCATTTGCCTTGTGAAAACCATAATTCAAAAAGAGTTATGTAGAAAAATGTTCATTGCAGCTCTATTTACAATAGTCAGGACATGGAAGCAACCTAAGTGTCCATCGACAGATGAAAGTTTAAAGAACATCTGGCACATATATACAATGGAGTATTACTCAGCCATAAAAAGGAGCAAAACTTAGTTAGTTGTACTGAGGTGGATGGACTTAGAATCTGTCCTACACATAATACTTTTTATGGCTGAGTAGTATTCCATTTTATACATACACCATATCTTCTTTTTTTTTGCCTTATAACAAATTTAATCAGTTATACATATACATATGTTTCCATATCCCCTCCCTTTTGCGTCTCCCTCCCACCCTCCCCATCCCACCCCTCCAGGCGGTCACAAAGCACCAAGCTGATCTCCCTGTGCTATGCGGCTGCTTCCCACCAGCTATCTAACCTACGTTTGGTAGTGTATATATGTCCATGCCGCTCTTTCACTTTGTCACAGCTTACCCTTCCCCCTCCCCATATCCTCAAGTCCATTCTCTAGTAGGTCTGTGTCTCTATTTCTGTCTTACCCCTATGTTCTTCATGACATTTTTTTTCTTAAATTCCATATACATGTGTTAGCATACAGTATTTGTCCTTCTCTTTCTGACCTACTTCACTCTGTATGACAGACTCTAGGTCTATCCACCTCATTACAAATAGCTCAATTTCATTTCTTTTTATGGCTGAGTAATATTCCATTGTATATATGTGCCACATCTTCTTTATCCATTCTTCCGATGATGGACACCTAGGTTGTTTCCATCTCCGGGCTATTGTAAATAGGGCTGCTATGAACATTTTGGTACATGTCTCTTCTTGAATTATGGTTTTCTCGGGGTATATGCCCAGTAGTGGGATTGCTGGGTCATATGGTAGTTCCATTTGCAGTTTTTTAAGGAACCTCCATACCGTTCTCCATAGCGGCTGTACTAATTCACATTCCCACCAGCAGTGCAAGAGTGTTCCCCTTTTTCCACACCCTCTCCAGCATTTATTGTTTCTAGATTTTTTGATGATGGCCATTCTGACTGGTGTGAGATGATATCTCACTGTAGTTTTGATTTGCATTTCTCTAATGAGTAAAGATGTTGAGCATCCTTTCATATGTTTGTTGGCAGTCTGTATATCTTCTGTGGAGAAATGTCTATTTAGGTCTTCTGCCCATTTTTGGATTGTGTTGTTTGTTTTTTTTGTTATTGAGCTGCATGAGCTGCTTATAAATTTTGGAGATTAATCCTTTGTCAGTTGCTTCATTTGCAAATATTTTCTCCCATTCTGAGGGTTGTCTTTTGGTCTTGTTTATGGTTTCCTTTGCTGTGCAAAAGCTTTTAAGTTTCATTAGGTACCATGTGTTTATTTTTGTCTTTATTTCCATTTCTCTAGGAGGTGGGTCCAAAAGGATCTTGCTGTGATTTATGTCATAGAGTGTTCTGCCTATGGTTTCCTCTAAGAGTTTGGTAGTGTCTGGCCTTACATTTAGGTCTTTAATCCATTTTGAGCTTATTTTTGTGTATGGTGTTAGGGAGTGATCTAATCTCATACTTTTACATGTCCCTATCCAGTTTTCCCAGCACCACTTATTGAAGAGACTGTCCTTTCTCCACTGTACATTCCTGCCTCCTTTATCAAAGATAAGGTGACCATATGTCCGTGGGTTTAACTCTGGGCTTTCTATCCTGTTCCATTGATCTATCTTTCTGTTTTTGTGCCAGTACCATACTGTCTTGATTACTGTAGCTTTGTAGTATAGTCTGAAGTCAGGGAGCCTGATTCCTCCAGCTCCATTTTTCGTTCTCAAGATTGCTTTGGCTATTCGGGGTCTTTTGTGTTTCCATACAAATTGTGAAATTTTTTGTTCTAGTTCTGTGAAAAATGCCAGTGGTAGTTTGATAGGGATTGCATTGAACCTGTAGATTGCTTTGGGTAGTAGAGTCATTTTCACAATGTTGATTCTTCCAATCCAAGAACATGGTACATCTCTCCATCTATTTGTATCATCTTTAATTTCTTTCATCAGTGTCTTATAATTTTCTGTATACAGGTCTTTTGTCTCCTTAGGTAGATTTATTCCTAGATATTTTATTCTTTTTGTTGCAATGGTAAATGGGAGTGTTTCCTTGATTTCACTTTCAGATTTTTCATCATTAGTATATAGGAATGACAGAGATTTCTGTGCATTAATTTTGTATCCTGCAACTTGACCAAATTCATTGATTAACTCTAGTAGTTTTCTGGTAGCATCTTTAGGATTCTCTATGTATAGTATCATGTCATCTGCAAACAGTGACAGCTTTACTTCTTTTCCGATTTGGATTCCTTTTATTTCCTTTTCTTCTCTGATTGCTGTGGCTAAAACTTCCAAAACTATGTTGAATAAGAGTGGTGAGAGTGGGCAACCTTGTCTTGTTCCTGATCTTAGTGGAAATGGTTTCAGTTTTTCACCATTGAGGACGATGTTGGCTGTGCGTTTGTCATATATGGTCTTTATTATGTTGAGGAAAGTTCCCTCTATGCCTACTTTCTGCAGGGTTTTTATCATAAATGGGTGTTGAACTTTGTCGAAAGCTTTCTCTGCATCGATTGAGATGATCATATGGTTTTTCTCCTTCAACTTGTTAATATGGTGTATCACGTTGATTGATTTGCGTATATTGAAGAATCCTTGCATTCCTGGAATAAACCCCACTTGATCATGGTGTATGATCCTTTTAATGTGCTGTTGGATTCTGTTTGCTAGTATTTTGTTGAGGATTTTTGCATCTATGTTCATCAGTGATACTGGCCTGTAGTTTTCTTTCTTTGTGACATCCTTCTCTGGTTTTGGTATCAAGGTGATGGTGGCCTCGTAGAATGAGTTTGGGAGTGTTCCTCCCTCTGCTATATTTTGGAAGAGTTTCAGAAAGATAGGTGTTAGCTCTTCTCTAAATGCTTGATAGAATTCGCCTGTGAAGCCATCTGGTCCTGGGCTTTTGTTTGTTGGAAGATTTTTTATCACAGTTTCAATTTCAGTGCTTGTGATTGGTCTGTTCATATTTTCTATTTCTTCCTGATTCAGTCTTGGCAGGCTGTGCATTTCTAAGAATTTGTCCATTTCTTCCAGGTTGTCCATTTTATTGGCATAGAGTTGCTTGTAGTAATCTCTCATGATCTTTTGTATTTCTGCAGTGTCAGTTGTTACTTCTCCTTTTTCATTTCTAATTCTATTGATTTGTGTCTTCCCCTTTTTTTTCTTGATGAGTCTGGCTAATGGTTTATCAATTTTGTTTATCTTCTCAAAGAACCAGCTTTTAGTTTTATTGATCTTTGCTATTGTTTCCTTCATTTATTTTTCATTTATTTCTGATCTGATTTTTATGATTTCTTTCCTTCTTCTAACTTTGAGATGTTTTTGTTCTTCTTTCTCTAATTGCTTTAGGTGCAAGATTAGGTTGTTTATTCGAGATGTTTCCTGTTTCTTAAGGTGGGATTGTATTGCTATAAACTTTCCCCTTAGAACTGCTTTTGCTGCGTCCCATAGGTTTTGGGTCGTCGTGTCTCCACTGGCATTTGTTTCTAGGTATTTTTTTTAAATTTCCCCTTTGATTTCTTCAGTGATCACTTTGTTATTAAGTAGTGTATTGTTTAGCCTCCATGTGTTTGTATTTTTTACAGCTCTTTTCCTGTAATTGATATCTAGTCTCATAGCATTGTGGTCAGAAAAGATACTTGATACAATTTCAATTTTCTTACATTTACCAAGGCTTGATTTGTGACCCAAGATATTATCTATCCTGGAGAATGTTCCATGAGCACTTGAGAAAAATGTGTATTCTGTTGTTTTTGGATGGGATGTCCTATAAATATCAATTAAGTCCATCTTGTTTAATGTATCATTTAAAGCTTGTGTTTCCTTATTTATTTTCATTTTGGATGATATGTCCATTGGTGAAAGTGGGGTGTTAAAGTCCCCTACTATGATTGTGTTACTGTCGATTTATCCTTTTATGGCTGTTAGTATTTGCCTTATGTATTGAGGTGCTCCTATGTTGGGTGCATAAATATTTACATTTGTTATATCTTCTTCTTGGATCGATCCCTTGATCATTATATAGTGTCCTTCTCTGTCTCTTCTAGTATTCTTTATTTTAAAGTCTATTTTGTCTGATATGAGAATTGCTACTCCAGCTTTCTTTTGGTTTCCATCTGCATGGGATATCTTTTTCCATCTCCTTACTTTCAGTCTGTATGTGTCTCTAGGTCTGAAGTGGGTCTCTTGTAGACAGCATATATATGTGTCTTGTTTTTGTATCCATTCAGCCAATCTGTGTCTTTTGGTGGGAGCATTTAGTCCATTTACATTTAAGGTAATTATTGTTATGTATGTTCCTATTCCCATTTTCTTAATTGTTTTGGGTTCGTTATTGTAGGTCTTTTACTTCTGTTGTGTTTCTTGCCTAGAGAAGTTCCTTTAGCATTTGTTGTAAAGCTGGTTTGGTGGTGCTGAACTCTCTCAGCTTTTGCTTGTCTGTAAACGTTTTAATTTCTCCATCAAATCTGAATGAGATCCTTGCTGGGTAGAGTAATCTTGGTTGCAGGTTTTTCTCCTTCATCACTTTAATTATGTCCTGCCACTCCCTTCTGGCTTGTAGAGTTTCTGCTGAGAGATCAGCTGTTATTCTGATGGGGATTCCCTTGTGTGTTATTTGTTGTTTTTGCCTTGCTGCTTTTAATATGATTTCTTTGTGTTTAATTTTTGACAGTTTGATTAATATGTGTCTTGGCGTATTTCTCCTTGCATTTATTCTCTATGCGACTCTCTGTGCCTCCTGGACTTGATTAACTATTTCCTTTCCCATATTAGGGAAGTTTTCCACTATAATCTCTTCAAATATTTTCTCAGTCCCTTTCTTTTTCTCTTCTTCTTCTGGAACCCCTATAATTCGAATGTTGGTGCGTTTAATGTTGTCCCAGAGGTCTCTGAGACTGTCCTCTGTTCTTTTCATTCTTTTTTCTTTATTTTGCTCTGCAGCAGTTATTTCCACTATTTTATCTTCCACCTCACTTATCCGTTCTTCTGCCTCAGTTATTCTGCTATTGATCCCATCTAGAGCACATTTTATTTCATGTATTGTGTTTTTAATCGATGCTTGATTCATCTTTAGTTCTTCTAGGTCCTTGTTAACTGTTTCTTGCATTTTGTCTATTCTATTTCCAAGATTTTGGATCTGGGAAATAGAATCTTGGATCATCTTTACCATCATTATACTGAATTCTTTTTCAGGTAGACTTCCTATTACCTCTTCATTTGTTAGGTATGGTGGGTTTTTATCTTGCTCCTTCTCCTGCTGTGTGTTTTTCTGTCTTCTCATTTTGCTTATCTTACTGTGTTTGGGGTCTCCTTTTTTCAGGCTGCAGGTTCGTAGTTTCCATTGTTTTTGTTGTCTGTCCCCAGTGGCTAAGGTTGGTTTAGTGGGTTGTGTAGGCTTCCTGGTGGAGGGACTAGTGCCTGTGTTCTGGTGGGTGAGGCTGGATCTTGTCTTTCTGGTGGGCAGGTCCACGTCTGGTGGTGTGTTTTGGGGTGTCCGTGGACTTTTTATGATTTTAGGCAGCCTCTCTGCTAATGGGTGGCGTTGTGTTCCTGTCTTGCTAGTTGTTTGGCATAGGGTGTCCAGCACTGTAGCTTGCTGGTCATTGAGTGAAGCTGGGTGCTGGTGTTGAGATGGAGATCTCTGGAAGATTTTCGCCGTTTGATATTATGTGGAGCTGGGAGGTCTCTTGTGGACCAGTGTCCTGAAGTTGGCTCTCCCACCTCAGAGGCACAGCACTGACCCTGGCTCCTCAATTTGGGATGATTTGTTGTCCATTCATGTATTCCACAGATGCAGGGTACATCAAGTTGATTGTGGAGCTTTAATCCGCTGCTTCTGAGGCTGCTGGGAGAGGTTTCCCTTTCTCTTTGTTCTCACAGCTCCTGGGTCTCAGCTTTGGATTTGGCCCCGCCTCTGCATGTAGGTCGCTGGAGGGCATCTGTTCTTCACTTAGACAGGACAGGGTTAAAGGAGCAGCCTCTTCGGGGACTCTGGCTCACTCAGGCCGGGCGGGAGGGAGGGGCACGTAGTGCGGGGCGAGCCTGCAGCGGCAGAGGTCGGCGTGATGTTGCACCAGCCCGAGGCGCACCGTGCGTTCTCCCAGAGAAGCCGCCCCTGGATCCCGGGACCCCGGCAGTGGCGGGCTGCACAGGCTCCAGGAAGGGCGGTGTGTACAGTGACCCACGCTCGCACACAGGCATCTTGCCGGTGGCAGCAGCAGCCCCAGCGTCCCACGCCCGTCACCGGGCTCCGCGCCTTCAGTCGCGTCTCGCGCCCGTCTGTGGAACCCCTTTAAGCAGCGCTCTTAATCCCCTCTCCTCGCGCACCAGGAAACCAACAGGAAAGAAAAAGTCTCTTGCCTCTTTGGCAGCTCCATAGTTTTCCCGGACTCCCTGCTGGCTAGCTGTGGCTCATTAGCCGCCTTCCGGCTGAGTTCTCGCTGCCAGCCCCAGTCCTCTCCCTGCGCTCTGACCGAAGCCCGAGCCTCAGCTTCCAGCGACGCCGGGGCGAGCGGACAAGCCTCTCGGGCTGGTGAGTGCCGCTCGGCACCGATCCTCTGTGCGGGAATCTCTCCGCTTTGCCCTACCAAGGAATGTGGGGAGTTTCTTGCCTTTTGCGAGGTCTGAAAAAAAAGGGAAATAAGGCCGACAGAGAAAGACAAATACTGTGATAGCATTTATATGTGGAATCTAAAAATATGACAAACTAGTGAATATAACAAAAAAGAAAGACTCACAGATATTGAGAACAAACTAGTGGTTACAAGTGGGGAGAGGGAAGGGGGAGGGGCAATATAGGGGTAGAGGATTAAGAGGTATATACCATTATATATAAAATAAGCTACAGGGACCAGTGGTGAAGACTCCGCCTTACAATGCAGGGGACACAGGTTCAATCCCTGGTCAGGGAACTAGGATTCCACATGCCACGGAGAAACTAAGCCCGCGTGCCACAACTACTGAGTTCGCTCACCTCAACTAGAGAGCCTGCACGCCACAACTACAGAGCCCACACTCCCTGGAGACTGGGTACCACAACTAGAGAGAAGCGTGCACGCCACAACGATAGATCCTGCATGCCTCAGCAAAGATCCTATGTGCTGCAACTAAGACCCGACGCAGCCAAAAATAGATAACATAAATATTTAAATAAACCTTAAAAAATATTACCACTCTGGTAAGGGAGACTGTGTATGTGTGTGGGGTCCGTCAGTAAGTATATGGGAAAATCTCTGTACTTTCTACTCAATTTTCCTGTGAACCTAAAACTGCTTGAAAAAATAAAGTATATTAAAAAAAAATAAGGAATCTGTCCTACACAGTGCAGTAATTCAGAAAGGGAAAAACAAATACTGTATGTTAACAGAGATATAAGGAACCTAATGAAGAAAAAAAAAAGATTTTGAAGAACCTAGTGGCAGGACAGGATTAAGGACACAGACATAGAGAAAGGACTTGAGGACACTGGAAGGGGGATGGGTAAGCTGGGACGAAGTGAGAGAGTGGCATGGACATAAATACATTACCAAATGTAACACCGATAGCTACTGGGAAGCAGCCACATAGAACAGGGAGATCAGCTTGGTGCTTTGTGACCACATAAAGGGGTGGGATATGGGGTGTGACAGGGAGATGCAAGAGGGAGGGGATCTGGTGATATTTATATATGTATAGCTGATTCACTTTTTTATACAGCAGAAATGAACACTCCATTGTAAAGCAATTACACTCCAATAAAAGTGTAAAAGGAAAAAAAAAAAGAAAGCACAGGGATAAACCTACACATCTATGGTCACCTAATCTATGACAAAGGAGGCAAGACTATACAATGGACATAAGACAGTCTCTTCAATCATTGGTGCTGGGAAATATGGACAGCTACATGTAAAAGAATGAAATTAGAACACTCCCCAACACCATACATAAAAATATATTCAAAATGGATTAGAGACCTTAATGTAAGACCGGATAGTATAAAACTCTGAGAGGAAAACTTACGAAGGATACTCTGACGTAAATCACAGCAAGATCTTTTTTGATCCACCTCTTATAGTAATGAAATAGAAAAGAAAACTAAACAGATGGGACCTAAGGGAACATAAAAGCTTTTGCAAAGCAAAGGAAACTACAAACAAGATGAAAAGACAACCCTCAGAATGGCGGAAAATATTTGCAAACGAATCAATGGACAAATGATTAATCTCCAATATATATAAACAGCTCATGCAGCTCAATATTAATAAAACAAACAACCCAATACAAAAATGGAAGAAGATATAAATAGACATTTCTTCCAAGAAGACATAGAGGTGGCCAGTACGCACATGAAAATCTGCTCAATATCACTAATTATTAGAGAAATGGAAATGGAAACTACAATGAGGTGTCATGTCACACCTGTTAGAATGGGCATCAACAGAGAATCTACAAACAACAAATGCTGGAGAGGGTATGGAGAAAATGAACATTCTTCCACTATTGTTGGGAATGTAAATTGATACAGTCTCTATGGAGAACATTATGGAGGTTCCTTAAAAAAGTAAAAGTAAAATTACCATATAATCCAGCAATCCCACTACTGGGCATATACCCAGAGAAAACCATAAATCAAAAATACACATTCACCACAATGTTCATTGCACCACTATTTACAATAGCCAGGTAATGAAAGCAACCTAAGTGCCCACAGAAAGATGAATGGATAAAGATGTGGTACATATATACAATGGAATATTACTCAGCCATACATAGGAATGAAATTGGGTCATTTGTAGAGACCTTAATGGATCTAGAGACTGTCATACAGAGTGAAGTAAGTCAGAAAGAGAAAAACAAATATTGTATATTAATGCATATATGTGGAACCTAGAAAAATGGTACAGATGAACCGGTTTGCAGGGCAGAGATAGAGACACAGATGTAGAGAACAAACATATGGACACCAAGGGGGAAACGCCATGTGAGGGTGGTGGTGGGATGAATTGGGAGACTGGGATTCACACGTGCACACTTATATGTATAAAATAGATATCCAATAATAACCTGCTGTATAAAAGAAATAAATTTAAAAAAAATAAATATAAATAGCATTTAATAAAAGAAAACAGAAAAAAAGTATTTCCCTTCACATAGACGTCTTTATATTAATGCATTATTTCCATGTTTATATCTCCAAATTAAAAAAAAAGAAGAATAAATAAAATCTACCTTGAACCAAAAAGAAAAAAAGAAAAAAAAAAAAACAGAACCCACCAGTTATACAGAGGAAAATCGTATCAGGTCACTTGCTCCAGTGGTAAAAAATTCTTAAGTTGGTCAGAGGTGGGAAATCGTCTCCCATGCCGTCAGCAGCGCTCCCACCCACAAGGAGCATCCTCATTGCAAAGCTGGGGGACTGTGTCGAGGCGTCTGTGAGTAAATGTGAGCTGAGCCCCAGTCCTGCTGCAGCTGAACTCTTCCCACCCTTTCCAGGTAAAACACCTGAATATGTACAAGCACTTGCAAGCCTAGAGGAAGGGCTGTGGAGCCACTCCAGCGACAGCACACAGGCCGACTTGGTGCCTGCAGGCCAGTCAGGATGGTCCTGGCCCCAGATGCTCTTCTGGAAGATTTCCATTTCCCTGCCTGAGATACCCCTCCTGCCACGGCCCCCACTACTTTTTTACTTCCTCACCTCTGCCTGGGGAGAAATTCAAGCGGCAGGTATGGATGACACATCCTCTTCTTTAGCAGGTGGCAGCCTAGCAACTCCTGTGGAAAGTCCAGCAGAGCCCCACTCACACTGGGCCACCCACAAAGCCATGGCCCCTCACTCCCTACCACCACCCCAGCCCCGACACTGCTGACGGGGCAGAGAATATGGCATCAGGCACAGCTAAAGGGGCTCTTGCTGCCTGGAGAGGTGTTTATATTGACCTCAACCCAGGCACACCTGGGGAGGGCTGGTAGGCAGTTTCAGGCTGCCCAAATCAGCCAATCCTCACCCCTCAGGGGCTCACAGTAGCAGAAAATGAACCTTGCTAAACGGGCCAGGCCCAAGGAACAGGTGTGGGCCCTTGAGAGTCAGGATAGACAAGGGGCTGCAGCTGCCGCTTGTTTTCTTATCATTTTATCTGGTCCATGAGTGGAAAACAACTTTAAGAAGACCGTATCCTAATGAGAGGAACCCAGGAGTCAGGGAGAGGAGTGATGGTGGGTGGAGACAGAGGCCTGGTGCCCTGGCTGCAGTGGAAGTGTCTGGAAGACCAGGCAGAGAGAGGCTGCACAGAGTGATAGCCAGGGTCACAGACCTGTCAGAGCTGCTGTTTGTTAGTTCAAGTCCTGCTCTGAGGTATTCTGTGTCAGCTGTGAGCGTCAGGTGAGCTGGGGGTTCTCTGCAATGTGGGCTATGTGCACTGTTCCTGTGTGTCCAGCCCTGCTTGGGTACCTGCCCATGGGAGCTCTGTATCCTGGGAAGGGCCTGACTATGAGAGCCCCATGGGCTGCTGGGTAGCTGCACAGGTGAGCTCCATACCCTGGGAGGGACTTGAACATGAGAGCCCCGTGGGCTGTGGGGATGGGTGGTGCAGCCCAGGTGAGCTCCATATCCTGGGATTGGCCTGACCACGAGAGCCCCATGGGCTGCTGGAGATCTGGTAAAGGATATCAGGATAGTCAGTGAAGCCACCGTGGATATACATCCAGTAGCTCCTATTTCCTACACCCTGCTGCTCATTCTACCATCCACCAGGCCATGGCATTCTGTATTACACTTCAATGATGCCTTCTTCTGTATTCCATTCATCTCAGAGTCACAAGAATTTTTGGCTTGTGAGTGGCAGGACACAACATGCAACAAAAGCAAAAATGCTGGGCCGTCCTGCCCCAACGGTACAAAGATCCCCACACCATCATTGGGGAAATGACCTCTAAAGACCTAAACGTTCTACCTCTGTAAAAGGGAACCCTCCTTCAATATGCAGATGACATTTTGATCGCCAGGCCTACAAAAGACGCCTCTAAACTACCTAGCCAAGGAAGGATAGAAGGTGTCCAAGAAAAAGGCTCAAATATCCCAGGCTCAGGTGACATGCCTGGGGTTCATTCTCACAGATATTCGAAGAAACGCATCCCAGGAGAGGGAAGAAGCCATTTGCAGCCTTACCTCTTCTAAAACTAGAAGACAGCTTAGGGGTTCCTGTGGAGGCCAAGGTTTTCTGCATCTGGATCCCTAACTACAGTCTAATAGCTGGGCCTCTACATGAAACACTGACACGAAAAGATGATGATCCTTTTGTATAGAATCCAGAAGCGGCCTTTCAAGAATGGAAAGAGCAGTCAATTCAGACCCTTGCCCAGGTACTCCCTAATTTAGCCAAACCCTTTGACCTTTACATACCCGGTCAAAGGTTAATTGCCCTTGGAGCCTTAGTGCAAAAACTGGGACCACTTGAAATGGAGCAACACAAGAATGCCCTTCAGGTATGATAAACTATGGTCACCAAGGGCTTTGCCCACCGACTCATCAGGCCAGGATACTGGGGTATCTAAAAAGCTAGAAATCAGCAGCCCACAAGGCCAGCTCCCTCCTAAGGGAAAAGGACCCCACGTCATGACCCTAACCACCCATCATGCCCTGATGTTGCAGGGGTCGCTCTGTGGACACAATGACCTCGAGTGAGGAGGCCCTCCAACTCCAACCTCCAGAGAGACAAACGGGGGCAACGGGCCCCCAAGATGACTCATGTGACCATCACTTGACCTGGAGTTTCTCTCAGAAAACAAGCAGACTGTGCCCCGAAAGAGCAGACTACTGCTTGCAGGACTTACTGCACCCAGAGGGGAGCTAGTAAGCTTGGCGGGGGAAACGTATATCACGCTTTCACCATAGAAAACCCTACAGACATCGCGGTGATGGTGGCCAATATGACCGGCTGGACTGCTGGCTACTTCTAAAGGCCGTTGACTCAGTGGACGTCATGGTCCTGGATCACCACTGACCCTGGACTGTCTGGGAGTTGCGCGGGCAGGGTTCTGACCCATGGTGCTGTTTGTACATTAATTCAGGGACCTAATTATAGAAAGCACAGACTACTGGTCACAGCATCTAGGCTGGCAAAAACCGTCAGCCTAAGGTCGCCGAACAAATGTGGGGTGGGGTGAAACCTGCCAGCTCAGCATCTCTGCGCATCTCTTTCCTGGACCCTTAAAGGTCATTAGAATCTATAACACTTCCAATGCTGGTGCTCAGGCGCACGAGAAGTGAGGCAGGAGGCCTTGGGACAATCAACCTCACCTGGAGGCTGGTGGGGAGACGTTTTGCCACTCCCCCCAGGTATCAGGGCTCCCACCACAGCATGAAGCAGTTACAAAAGAGGGGTCTGCACCCTCAACACCCCAAGAATGAGGAACGGAACAAAAAGCAGAGGAGGGGTTCGTCTCCGGCAACGTTCATTAAAAATTCCTGGGAGATAAAAAGAGAATCTGGGCAATAAAATAAAGTCTAACCTGCTTTTCCTTTGTGCTTTGTCTAATTTCACGTGCTCCTAGGGTTCCGCATGCAGAGGTCCCACACCCGGCACTTCAGACCCGATTTCCTAGTGCAGAATGGCTGGGTCGACACCTCAGCTAGCGGGGTCCCATGCAGACTCCACGGCATAGAGCCTGAGGTGCAGCCAACCCAGCCCTCGAGAGCTCCATCCCCTCCCTCCCACTGACTCTGCCGGGATCCCTACACAGCAGCCCAGCCCACAGCCCGTGGGGGACAGCACGCTCTCACCTCTCCATTCTGTTTTCAAAATAATATTTCCTTTGCTTCTGAAGCAAACTCAGTCTTGATCTCTTGGCTCCAATGACACTGGGCACGGTGAATCCTGTTGGGGTCCACTCTGGAGGATCAGTAACAGAAATTGAGAACATTGTAACTTCAATGAACAGATGTGTGAGCCAAACTGTAGTTAACATAGAGCAGTGTATAATGCTCGGGTAAAATAAGATGTTTCTAAGACTCACATTTGATATTTCCATCACTTTACTATAAGCAAGTTCAGTGAAGAAGTCTGTCTTATTTGTCAGGTCAACATTAGAGAAATGAAGTGATTTATTTCCATGGATGTACATCGAATATTATTGGCTGAAGCTTCAATCTTGTTTTGAATGCTTTTCCATTGAAAAGGATACCTCTCTTTCAGCTCCCCCATTTCTGAGAAGTATAAAATCTTATAATTTATTATTACCAAAGGGGAAAGGTAGGACAAGGGATAAATTAACAGTTTGGGATTAACACATACACACTGCTATGTATAAAATAGATCATCAACAAGGAACTACTGTATAGCACAGGGAACTACATTGAATATTTTGCAATAACCTATAAGGGGAAATAATCTGAAAAAGAATAGATATATTTATTGACATCATCTATCAATGACAGATAAAATGTAACCTAAGCAAGGCCCATGGTGAACGCTTCTGACCCTGAAGATTTCAATCATCTAAAGTTTGGGCTCTGCCTATTTCCCAAGGCCTTCAATGGACATACGTGTAGCTGTAGCTTAAAAACTCCCCAGTTTGGGGTACGGGGAGGCACTGATTTGGAAAAACCCCTGGTGTTCTCCTTCCATGCACGGGACCCTTCCTACAGCTAAAACATGCCTGTCACACCTAGAGGATGGTACACCGTTTGATCGGAAACAGTTTGGAAAAGGCACCTCATCTCCTCATCGCCTGGTGCACGGGTTCACCCCTCCAGCATATGTCCTAACAATCTCCTCACTTGGGGATATCAGCACCGTCAACATCCTGTTGCACACAGTTTGGAATTTGTCCAGAGGATGAAGCGGAAAGATGAGAAAAATTTAGAGACAAGTCTTAGTTGTTTGGACAGGCACATGCCACTCTAATTTCCAATCTGGAAGACAAATTCATCAAAGGCTAGAATTGCCCACGGAAACAGAATAGGTCTAGAGGAAATCCCGCTGTTTTGTGTCCAGTTTCCAAAAACACAAGTTGAAAAATGGAACTCAGGGGCACTAAAATTCATGAAACTGCAGAGTTGAAAATATCTATCGTCGAAAAATGTCTTGAGGTAAGTCACAGAAAAGGAGTTGTAAGCAAGGGAGAGTGGCAGGAAACAGATTTGAATAGATAGAAAGGAGTCCCCATTAAAGCACAAGAAAAGGGGCTGAACATCGCCAATGATGCATTTGGCCCAAAAGGGCGTATGCATTTTTTTCTGAATATATTCAAGTAAAGGCCATACACACTTTTTATCCAACCAAACAGGTGGGCACTGGAAATCAATACTACAAAATGTATCACTTCACATCAGTCAGAAGGGCCATCCACATAAAGTGTAAACACCAGAAATGCAGGACAGGGCGAGGAGAAAGGGGAGCCCTGTGAGGCTGATAGTTGAAATGTAATTTGCCAATGGCCACTCTGGAGAAGTGTATTGTGTTTGCTAAAACATCTAAAAGATGAGCTACAGAGCATAGGGCACTTGCACTCATGGGCGTATATACCTTGGGAAAAACAAAAATGGACAGAAAACAGGCACCCCAACGTTTACCACCTCTCTGATAAAAAGGACCTCCACTTGGATATAACCTAAATGTCCCTGGAAGGATAACATGGATAAAAGAGATGGGGTACTTATGTAGAGTGGAATATTACTCATCCCGAAATCAATGAAATAAGGCCAGTTGGAACAACTCTGGAGGAGTTACATACGATCATTCTATGTGACATATGTCAGAAAGAAAAAGACACATATCATAAGATGTCACTTAAAGGTGGAATCAAACATGGCTACACATGAAATAAACTATAAAACAGAAACATAGTCAAATATGTAGAAAATAGACATAAGGCTGCTAAATGGGAAAGGTGGGGAATGGTGAGGTATTATCCAGGAGGTTGAAATTAGCAAATATACCATTCCAAGTACCAAATTGAATAACTGGCAAGGCCTACACGGTACCTCAAAGAACTGCACTCAGCCCACTCAAGTCACTGGACAATGATACATATGACTCATAAGCATCTGAGAAAGAATTTAGTGTTGTCTCACAGTACATGAATCAAGTGGATGTACAGCAGCAAAAAACAGAGCTTTGAAAATCAGCTGTAACCAATATAAAAATAAATTTAAAAATATTTATAAAAACAGTGAGACAGACAAAAATTCTTACAACTATTGTTGAAGGGCTACGATGTAACATGGATTGAACACATGTAGACCCACAGCAGGATGCTATATAAGGCTGGAAGCTATGCACGCTAAGAGATGTTAGAGAGGCTGGGTGAGGAAATGCAGACCTTTTAAAGTAATACTGCCTGGTACCCATTCCATGGGTCCCAAATCGGCAGGTTCAAGGGAATCTTCTGACAGCGAAAACATGCCTGCGAAACCGAGATGAATGTACACCGTGTGCTCAGGAAAGGTGTCTAAAATGCACCTCATTTTTGATCTCCTGGTGCTGGGGTTCGCCATTCCAGCCACATTATTAACAATATCCCCTCTTGGAGAATCAGCACCTTTAACCTCCTGTTTCACACAGTTTGCAATTTGTGCAGAGGATAAATGGGAAGGGGGGAACCAATGAGAGATAAGCTGTAGGACTTTTGACAGGCACATGTCACTCTAATTTCCCATTAGGAACAAGAATTAACCAAAGGCTCAGCCTGCCTCCTCAGAACCAGAATAGGGCCAGAAGCAATCCATTGGTTTGGCGGCGAGCTCACAATAAAAGCGAGTTGTAAAATGGAGCTCAGGAGCAGACAATTCAAAGACCTGCAAAGATATAAATGATAACCAACGTCCAAAAATATATTCAGGTAAGGCAACGAAGAGGTTCTGAATGAGAGGCAGAATTGCAGGAAACAGATTTCAAAAGGTAGATTGTACTCATATTTAAAGCATATGAAAAGCAGCAGAATTTCTAAAATGATGCAGTTGGGCAAAAGGGTGTATGCCTTTTTTTCGTGAATATCTTCAGGAAAAAAACACATACAGAGTTTTTGGCCAACCAAGCAAGTGGGAAATGCAAATCCGCACAACAAAGAAGTCTCAATTTCCACTGCTCAGAAAGGCCATCCAAAAAATGCGTACAAACCAGAAATGCTGGAGAGGCCATGGAGAACAGGGAGCCTAGTCACGCTGATGGGTGGGGTATAAATATCCAAGAGCCACTCTGAAGAAGTGTATGCTGTTTCCTAAAACATTTAAATACAAAGCCCCCGAGCAAAGGGGACTTCAACTCATGGACATATAACTTGGGAAGACTAAATATCGACAACACACAGGCACCCCAAAGTTTAGGGCTGCTCTGCATACAAGAACCTCAACTTCGGTACACCTAAAATATCCCAGGAAAAAGAGAAATGCATAAATTACTTGTGGTAATTTTGTACAACGGAATATCACTCAGACGTGAAATCAATGTCATAAGGCCAGTAGCAGCATAAAGATTAGATTTAGGTATGATGATTCTAAGTGAAATCAGTCACACAGAAAAAGAATCTATTCATAAGATATCACTTAGAGAGGGAATGTCAACATCACAACACATGAACTGAATTAAGAAAGAGAACAGAGTCTCACATTTAGAAAACACTCTTATGCCTGTTTAATGGGAAAGGAGAGGTGGGGTGATGCATAAAACCAGAGTTTGATATTAGCACAGGTACCATTCCATAAACCAAATAGAGAACAGACGAGACCTAACCCTTCCTCAGTGAACGGGACACAAACCCCCTATTCCCCGCAGAGGAATATATCTGACTAGTGAGAATCTTAAAACCTATGTATTGATTTGTCTCCATAAGGGAATCAAGTGTGTCTAGACGGGCATAAACACGTCAGTGAAAATCAGCTCAACCCCATTATAAAAATGAATTTCAAAAACAAACAAAAAAACAGCATGATTCTTACACAATTCCTTCAGGGGTTCTGATGAAACCGGGAATGACCCTATCTGTAAAGACAGCTGGATGAGACATAAGGCTGGACACTTGGGACTGAGAGGACTGGTGAGATTGGGAGAGAAAATGCAGACCCTTTAAAGTACTAATGCATGCCACGATTCCATGGATACCGAATCTCCAGGTAGTAGGGAATATCACTACAGTTATAACATGTATGGGAAACCTAGAGAATGGACACCCTGTGATGGTGAAAGGTTTCTAAAAGTCTTCTAATTTTTCCTATCCTTGTGCTCCAGTTTGGCATTCCAACTGCTTTACTATCAATCTCCCAACTTAGGAGAGCCAGCCCCTATAACCTCCTGGTTCACACAGTTTGCTAATTGTACAGAGGATGAAAGGGAAGAGGGAGAACCAATCAGAGAGTAGATGTAGTCTTTTGGACGGGCGCATGTCACTCTAAATTCCCGTCAGGAAGAAGAATTAACCAAAGCCTCAGCCACCTGCAGGGAACAGTATAGCCACCCCTGGAACCAGTATAGGTCCTGAAGCAAAATTGTGGATTTGCAGTCAGCTCCCAAAAATGGGATTTGAAAATTGGAGCTCACGGGCACAGCAATTCACAAACCTACAGTTATAAAGGACTACTGTCTTCCAAAAATCTGTTGAGGGAAGGCAACGAAGCTGACTTGAAAATGAGGCAGAATTGCAAAAAACATATTTCAAGAGGTAAATAGGAATCACCTTTAAAGCACAGGAAAAGCATCACAACTTCGACAATGATGCACTTGGCCAAAAAGGGCGTATGCGTTTTCTCCTGAATATATTCAGGAGAAAACACATACATCCTTTTTGGACAATCAAGCAAGCGCGCAATGCAAATCCACACTACAAAGAATTGTCACTTCCCACGGGTCAAAAGGGACATCCGAAAATCTGTAAAAACCAGAAAGGCAAGAGGGAGATGCCAAGGGCATGAAGCAATATGATCCAAAGTGTCATGAAGGATTGTGATGACAAGCGCATGGAGCATTGTGATGACAAGATTATGTAGCATATTGCTGACAAAGGCATGGAGCATTGTGATGACAAGGTTCATGGAGCACTGTGATGACAAGCGTCACGGAGCATTGTGATTACAGGGGTCATGGAGCATTGGGATGACAAGGGCATGGAGCATTTTGATGACAAGAGTCCCGGATCATTGTGTTGTCAGTGTTCATGGATCGTTGTGATGACAGGAGTCATGGAGCATTGTGATGACAAGGGTCATGGAGCATTGTGATGAGAAGGTCAAGGAGCATTGGGCTGAAAACGTTCATGGAGTACTGTGATGACAGTGGCCATGGAGGCTTGTGATGACAAGGTATTGGAGCATTGTGATGAGAAGACCATGGAGACTTGTGATGACAAGTCTCATGGAATATTCTGGTGAAAAGGGGCATGGAGCATTGTGATTACAGGGGTCTTGGGGCATTGTGATAAAAAGGGCATGGAGCATTGGGATGAGATGGCCATGGAACGTTCTGATGATATGCATCATGGAGCTTTGTGATGACAAGGGCATGGAACATTGTGATGAAAAAGGCATGGAGCCTTGTCATGACAGGGTTCAAGGAGCATACTGAGGACAAGTGTCAGGGAGCATTGTGATGACAAGTGTATTCAACATTGTGATGAAAAAGGTCATGGAGCATTGTGATGAGAAGACCATGGATAATTGTGATGACGAGCGTCATGGGGCGCTGTGATGATAAGTGTTATGGAACACTTTGATCACAAGGATTTGGAGCATTGTGATGACAGAGATCATGGAGCATTTTGATTTCATTGTGATGACAATAGCATGAAGCATTTTGATGATGGGCATGGTGCATTGTGATGCCCGTGTTCATGGATCATTGAGATGAAAAGGGGCATGGAGCATTGTGATTACAGAGGTCTTGGAGCATTTTGATTAGAAGGGTCATGGAGCCTTGTGATGACAAGGCCATGGAACATCGTGATGGCAGGGGTCATGGAGCACTGTTATGACAGGGTTAATGGAAAATTGTGATGGCAAGGGCATGGAACATTGTGATGAGAAGGCCATGGAGTCTTCTGATGACATGCGTCAGGGAGCTTTGTGATGACAAGGTCATGGAGCAATGTGATGAGAGCGTTCATGGAGCATTGTGATGACAATAACATTGAGCATTTTGATGAAAAGTTCATGGAGCATTGTGGTGACAAATTTCACAGAGCCTTGTGATGATGAGGGCATTGACTTTTGTGGTGACACACGTCATGGAGTCTTGTGATGACGGGACACACGGAGCATTGTGGTGACTGGGGTCATGTAGCATTGTGATGACAGGAGCATGGAGCATTGGTCTGACAAGTTTCATGGATAATTGTGTTGACAGTGGGCATGGCACATTGTGATGAAAAGGGCATGGAGCATTGTGATGACAAGGTCATGGAGTATGGTGAAGACAGGTGTCAGGGAGCATTGTGATGGCATATTTCATGTTCCATTGTGATGACAATGGCATGGAGCATTGTGATGCCGAGTGTTATGGAGGATTGTGATGACAAAGGTAATGGAGCATTGTGATGACAAGGGCTTGGAGCATTGTGATGACAAGGGCCATGGAGCATTGCGATGACAAGGGCATGGAGCATTGTGATGAAAACGGCCTTTCAGAATTTTGATGAAAAGGTCGTGAAACATTGTGATGACAAAGGCATGGAGCTTGCTATGACAGGGGTCATGGGACATTGCGATGACAAGTGCATGGAGAATTGTAATGACAAGGGCATGTAACATGGGGATGAGAACTCTCATGGAGCATTGTGATGACAAGGACGTGAAGAATTGTGATGACAAGGGACATGGAGCATTGTGATGACCAGGGCATGGAGCATTGTTATGGCAAGACCGTGGAGCACTGTGATGAGAAGACCATGGATAATTCTGGTGATGAGCATCATGGAGCACTGTAATGACAAAGGGCATGGAGCATTGTGATGATACGTCTCATGGAGCATTGTGATGACAGGGGTCATGGATCATTGTGATGACAAGGGTCATGGAGTATTCTGATGACAAGCTTGTGCAGTATTGTGATGACAAAGCATTTAACACTGTGATGGGAAGTGTCATGGAACATAGTGATGCCAAGAACGTGGAGAATTGTGATGACAGGGAACATAGAGCATTGTGATGACCAGGGCATGGAGCATTGTGATGGCAAGACCGTGGAGCACTATGATGAGAAGACCACGGATAATTGTGATGACGAGCGTCATGGAGTGCTATAATGACAAGCGGCATGGAGCAATGTGATTACAGGGGTCTTGGAGCATTGTGATGACAAGGGCATGGAGCATTGTGAAGAGAAGGCCATGGAGCATTCTGATGAATATGTCATGGAGCACTGTGATGACAAGTGCATGGAGCATTGTGATTACAGGTGTCTTGGAGCATTGTGATGAAAAGGGCATGGATCATTGTGATGAAAAAGGCATGGAGCCTTGTCATGACAGTGTTCAAGGAGCATACTGACGACAAGTGTCAGGGAGCATTGTGATGAGAAGTGTATTGAGCATTGTGATGACAAAGTTTATGGAGCATAGTGATGAGAAGACCATGGATAATTGTGATTATGAGCATCATGGGGTTTTGTGATGAGAAGTGTTATGGAACATTGTGATCCCAACGGTTTGGAGCATTGTGATGACAGAGGTCATGGAGCATTTTGATTTCATTGTGGGGAAAATGCCTGAAGCATTATGATAATGGGCATGGTGCATTGTGATGATAGGATTCATGGAGCTTTGAGATGAAAAGGGGCATGGAGCATTGTGATAAAAAGTGTCTTGGAGCATTGTGATGAGAAGTCCATGGAACATTCTAATGACATGAGTCATGGAACTTTGTGATGACAAGGGCATGGAGAATTGTGATTACAGGGGTCTTGGGACATTGTGATGACAAGTGTCATGGAGCCTTGTGAATGACAAGGCCGTGGAACTTTGTGATGGCAGGGTTCATGGAACATTGTTATGACAGGTGTAATGGAGCATTGTGATGAGAAGGACAGGAAGCATTGGTGTGAAATGTTTCATGGATTACTGTGATGAGAGTGGGCATGGAGCATTGTGATGACAAGAGCAGAGAAAACTGTGATACAATGGTCATAGAGGATTGTAATGACAAGGGCATGGAGCATAGTTATGAGAAGGGCATCGAGCATTGTGATGACATGTGTCATGGAGCTTTGTGATGACAAGGGCATGGAGAAATATGATGAGAGGGTTCATGGAGCATAGTGATGACAATGACATGGAGCATTGTGATGTCACGGGTCAAGGAGATTTGTGATGACAAACGTCATGGAGCATTTTAATGACAAGGGCAGGGAGCATTTTGATGACAGGTTCATGCAGCAATTTGATGAAAATTGTAATGGAATATTTTGATGACAGGGGTTATAGAACATTGTGATGTCAGGGGTCATGGAGCTTTGGGATTAAAAGTGTCATGGAGCATTTAGATGACAGGTGTTGTGGAACATTGTGATGTCAGGTGTCATGGAACATTGTGATTACAGGGTTCTTGGAGCATTGTGATGAGAAGGGTCATAGAGCCTTGTGAGGACAAGGCCATGGAAAATCGTGATGGCAGTGGTCATGGAGCATTGTTATGACAGGGGTAATGGAACATTGTGATGGCAATGGCATGGAGGATTGTGATGAGAAGGCCATGGAGCATTCTGATGACATGTGTCTTGGAGCTTTGCGATGACAAGGGCATTGAGCAGTGTGATGAATGCGTTCATGGAGCATTGTGGTGAAAATGACATGGAGCATTGTGATGCCAAGTGTCATGGATCTTTTTGATGACAAAGGTCATGGAGGATTTTGATGACAAGGGCGTTGTGCATTGTGATGAGAAGGGCAGGGAGCATTGTGATGACAGGGTCATGGAGCAATTTGATGAAAAGGGTCTTGGAACATTTTGATGACAGGGGTTATTGAACATTGTGAAGCCAGGGGTCATGGAGCATTGTGATGAAAAGGTTTTGGGAGCATTTTGATGACAGGGGTTATGGAACATTGTGATGTCAGGGGTCATCGAACATTGTGATGATATGTGTATGTAGCATTGTGATGACAGGAGGCATGGAACATTGTGATGACAGGGGTGAGGGAGTATTGTGACGAAAGGTGATGTAACATTGTGATATCAGTGGTGAGAGAGCATTTTGATGAGAAGTGCATGGAGCATTGTGATGACAAGTTTTATGGAGCATTGTGATGACAAGATTGTGGAGCACTGTGATGACAAGCACATGGTGCATTTTGATGACATGTGTCATGGAGCACTGTGCTGACAAGCGCATTGAGCACTGTGATGACATGTGTCATGGAGCATTGTGCTGAGAAAGGCAGAGATGATTGTGATGACAAGGGTCAAATAGCATTGTGATGAAAAGTTCATGGAGCATTGTGGTTAAAATGGTCACAGAGACTGTTGATGACGAGGGCATGGAACATTGAGATGACAAAGGTCATGAAGCATTGTGATGAATGAAGTCACGGAGCATAGTGATGACAGGGGTCATGGAACAATGTGATAACAAGGGCATGGAGCATTGTGATGACAGGTGTCATGGAGCACTGTGATGACAAGCGTCACGGAGAATTGTGAATACAGGGGTCATGGAGGATTGGGATGACAAGGGCATGGATCATTGTGATGACAAGGGTCATGGAGCATTGGGCTGAAAATATTCATGGAGTATTGTGATAACAGGGGTCATGGAGCATTTTGATGAGAAGGTCATAGAGCATTGGTCTGAAAATGTTCATGGAGTATTGTGATGACAGGGATCATGGAGCATTTTGATGACAATTTCCTGGAGCACTTTTATGAGAATACAATGGAGACTTGTGATGACAAGTCTCATGGAGCACTCTGATGAAAACTGACATGGAGCATTGTGATTACAGGGGTCTTGGAGCATTGTGATGACAAGGGCATGGAGCATTGTGAGGAGAAGGCCATGGAGCTTTCTGATTCCATGCGTCATTGAGTTTTGTGATGACAACGGCATGGAGCATTGTGATTACAGGGGTCTTGGAGCATTGTGATTAAAAGGGCATGGGTCATTGTGATGAAAAAGGCATGGAGACGTGTCATGACAGGGTTAATGGAGCAGACTGATGACAAGTGTCAGGGAGCATTGTGATGACAAGTGTACTGAGAATTGTGATGACAAAAGTCATGGAGCATTGTGATGAGAAGACCATGGATAATTGTGATGATGAGCGTCATCGGGTGTTGTGATGATAAGTGTTATGGAACATTGTGATCACAAGGGATTGGAGCATTGTGATGACAGAGGTCATGGATCATATTGATTTCATTGTGATGAAAATAGCCTGAAGCATTATGATGATGGGCATGGTCCATTGTGATGACAGGGTTCATGGAGCATTGAGATGAAAAGACGCATGGAGCATTTTGATTACAAGGGTCTTGGAGCATTGTGATGGCAAGGGCATGGAGCATTGTGGAGCATTGGAGCATTGGAGCATTGGAGCAAAATGCTCCATGACCCCTGTTATCACAATGTGTCATGGAGCCTTGTGATGACAAGGCCGTGGAACATTGTGATGCCAGGTGTCATGGAGCATTGTTATGACAGAGCTAAAGGAGCATTGTGATGAGAAGGGCATGGAGCATTGGTCTGAAATGTTTCATGGATTATTGTGATGAGAGTGGGCATAGAGCATTGTGATGATAAGGGCATGGAACACTGTGATACATGGGTCATGGAGGATTGTAATGACAAGGTCATGGCGCATTGTGATGAGAATGGCATCGAGCATTGTGATGACAAGTGTCATGGAGCGTTGTGATGACAAGGGCATGGAGCAATGTGATGAGAGGGTTCATGAAGCATTTTGATGACAATGACATGGAGCATTGTGATGCCAAGGGTCATGGCGTTTTGTGATGACAAAGGTCATGGAGCATTTTGATGATAAGTGCATGATGCATTGTGATGAGAAGGGCAGGGAGTATTTTGATGACATGGTCATGCAGCAATATGATGAAAAGTGTATTGGAACATTTTGATGACAGGGGTTATAGAATAGAGTGATGTCAGGGGTCATGGAACATTGTGATGATAAAGGGATGTAGCATTGTGATGACAGGGGTCATGGGACATTGTGATTACAGTGGTGAGGGAGTACTGAGACGACTAGTGATGGAACACTGTGATATCTCTGGTGAGAGAGCATTTTGATGAGAAATGTATGGAGCATTGTGATTACAAGGTTTATGGAGCTTTGCAATGACAAGTTTCTGGACCGTTGTGATGAAAAGTGAAGGGCACATTGTGATGACAAGCGTCATGGAATAATTTTCAGACAAAGGCATGGAGCATTGTGATGACAACAGTCACGGAGCATTGTGATGAAAATGGAATGGGGCATTGTAATGAAAAAGGCATGGAGCCTTTTCGTGACAGGGTTCAAGGAGCATTCTGATGACAAGTGTCAGGGAGCATTGTGATGACAAGTGTAATGAGAATTGTGATGACAAAGGTCATGGACCATTGTGATGAAAAGGGCATGGAATTTTGTGATGACAAGCATCATGGAGCATTGTGATGACAAGTGTTATGAAACATTGGGATCACAAGGTTTTGGAGCATTGTGATGACAGAGGTCATGGATCATTTTGATTTCAGGGAGCATGGAGCATTTTGATGACAAGGGCATGAAGCAATGTGATCCCAAGGTTCATGGAGGTTTGTGATGACAATGGAAATGGAGTATTGTGATGACAAGCACATAGAGCATTGTAATGACAAGGTCATGTAGCATTTTGCTGACAAAGTCATGGAGCATTGTGATGACATGTGTCATGGAGCACTGTGATGACAAGTGTCACGGATCATTGTGAATACAGGGGTCATGGAGCATTGGGATGACAAGGGCATGGATCATTGTGATGACATGTGTCATGGAGCATTGGGCTGTATATGTTCATGGAGTATTGTGATGACGGGGTCATGGAGCATTGTGATGACAGAGGTCATGAAGAATTTTGATTTCATTGTGCTGACAATATCCAGAAGCATTATGATGATGGACATGATGCATTGTGATGACAGGGTTCATGGAACATGGAGATAAAAAGGGGCATGGAGCATTGTGATTACAGACGTCTTGGAACACTATGATGACAAGGGCATGGAGCATTTTGATGAGAAGGCCATGGAACATTCTGATGACGTGTCATGGAGCTTTGTGATTACAAGGGAATAGAGCATTGTGATTACAGGGGTCTTGGAGCATTGTGATGACAAGTGTCATGGAGCATTGTGATGACAAGGCCATGGAACATCGTCATGGAAGGGGTCATGGAGCATTGTTATGACAGGGGTAATGGAGCATTGTGATGAGAAGGGCATGGAGCATTGTGATTACAAGGTTTATGGAGCAATACCATGACAAATTTGTGGACCGTTGTGATGAAAAGCGCGTAGCACATTGTGATGACAATGTTCATGGAACATTTTTCTGACAAAGGCATGGAGCATTTTGATGACAAGGGTCATGGAGCATTGTGGTTATAAAGGTCACAGAGTCTTTTGCTGACGCGGGCAAGGACCATTGTGATGACAAATGTTATGAAGCATTGTGATGACTGGAGTCATGGATCATTGTGATGACAGGGGTCATGGAGCATTGTGATGACAGGGGTCATGGAGCATTGTGGTGACAGGGGCATGGAGCATTGTTCTGACAAGTTTCATAGATTACTGTGATGAGAGTGGACATGGTGCATTGTGCTGACAAGGACATGGATTATTGTGATGAGAAGTTCATGGAGTATTGTGAAGACAGGTGTCAGGGAGCATTGTGATGACATATGTCATGGTCCATTGCAATGACAATGGCAGGGAGCATTGTGATGCCAAATGTAATGGAGGATTTTGATGACAATTATAATGGAGCATTGTGATGACTAGGGCTTGGAGCTTTATGATGACAAGGGCCGTTGAGAATTTTCAAAACAAGGTCGTGAAGCATTGTTATGACAATGTCCTAGAGCACTGTGATGAGAAATCCATAGAGAGTTGTTATGAAAAATTTCATGGAGCATAGTGATGAAAAGGGGCATGGAGCATTGTGATTACAGGGGTCTTGGAACATTGTGATGACATGGGCATGGAGCATTGTGAGGAAAAGGCCAAGGAGCATTCTGAAGACATGATTCATTGAGCTTTGTGATGACAAGGGCATGGAGCATTGTGTTGAAAGCGGTCTTGGTGCATTGTGATGAAAAGGGGATGGATCATTTTGATGAAAAAGGCATGGAGCCTTGTCATGACAGGGTTCAATGAGCATACAGACAACAAGTGTCAGGGAGCATTTTGATGACAAGTGTATTGAGCATTGTGATGACAAAGGTCATGGAGCATTGTCATGAGAAGACCATGGATGATTGTGATGATGAGCGTCATGGGGCACTGTGAGGACAAGTGTTATGGAACATTGTGATCACAAGGGTTTGGAGAATTGTTATGACTGATGTCTTGGAGCATTTTGATTTCATTGTGATGACAGTAGCATGAAGCATTATGATGATGGGCATGGTGCATTGTGATGACAGGGTTCTTGGGGCATTGTGATGAGAAGGGTCATGGAGCCTTGTGATGATAAGTCCACGGAACATCGTGATGGCAGGGGTCATGGAGCATTGTTATCACAGGGGGAATGGAGCACTGTGACGGCAAGGGCATGGATCATTGTGATGAGAAGGCCATGGAGGATTCTGATGACATGTGTCATGGAGCTTTGTGATGACAATGGCATGGAGCAATGTGATGAGAGTTTTCATGGAGCATTGTGATGACAATGTCATGGAGCATTGTGATGCCAAGGGTAATGGATGTTTGTGATGACAAAGTCATGGAGCATTTTGATGACAAGGGCGTTGTGCATTGTGATGAGAAGGGCAGGGAGCATTCTGATGATAGGGTCATGGAGCAATTTGATGAAAAGGTTCATGGAACATTATGATGACAGGGTTTATGGAACATTGTGATGACAGGGGTCATGGAGCATTATGATGAAAAGTGTCATGGAGCATTTTGATGAAAGGGGTTATGGAGCATAGTGATGTCAGGGGTCATCGAACATTTTGATGATAAGTGCATGTAGCATTGTGATGACAGGAGTCATAGAACATTGTGATAACAAGGGTGAGGGTGTATTGTGACGAATAGTGATGTAACATTGGGATATCTGTGGTGAGAGAGCATTTTGATGAGAAGTGCATGGAGCATTGTGATGACAAGGTTTATGGAGCATTGTGATGAGAAGATTGTGGAGCACTGTGATGACAAGCACATGGTGCATTGTGATGACATGTGTCATGGAGCATCATGCTGAGAAGCGCATGGAGCATTGTGATGACAAGGGTCATGGAGCATTGCGCTGAGAAAGTCATAGAGCATTGTGATGACAAGGATCAAAGAGCTTTGTGATGACAAGTCTCATGGAGCACACTGAAGAAAAGGGGCATGGAGCAATATGATTACAGGGGTCTTGGAGCACTGTAATGAAAAGTGCATGGAGTATATTGATGAGAAGACCATGGAACATTCTGATGACATGTGTCATGGAGCTTTGTGATGACAAGGGCATGGAGCATTGTGATTACAGGGGTCTTGGAGCACTGTGATGACAAGTGTCACGGAGCCTTGTGATGACTAGGCCGTGGAACACTGTGATGACAGGAGTCATGGAGCATTGTTATGACAGTGGTAATGGAGCATTGTGATGAGAAGGGCATGGAATATTGGTCTGAAATATTTTATGGATTATTGTGATGAGACTGGGCATGGAGCATTGTGATGACAAGGGCACGGAACACTGTGATACTTGGGTCATGCAGGATTTTAATGACTGGGGCATGGAGCATTGTGATGAGAAGTGCATCGAGCATTGTGATGACAAGTGTCATGGAGCTTTGTGATGACAAGTGCATGGAGCAATGTGATGAGAGGGTTCATGGAGCATTGTGATGACAATGACATGGAGCATTGTGATGCCAAGGGTCATGGATCTTTGTAATGACAATGTTTATGGAGCATTGTGATGACAAAATTGTAGAGCACTCTGATGACAAGCGCATGGTGCATTGTGATGACCTGTGTCATGGAGCATTGTGCTGACAAGCGCATGGAGCATTGTGATGACAAGGGTCATGGAGCATTGTGATGACAAGGGTCAAAGAGCATTGTGATGAAAAGTTCATGGAGCATTGAGGTTAAATTGGTCACAGAGACTGTTGATGACGACGGCATGGACCATTGTGATGACAAAGGTCATGAAGCATTGTGATGACTGGAGTCACGGAGCATTGTGATGACAGGGGTCAGGGAGCATTGTGATAAAAAGGGCATGGAGCATTGAGATGACAAGGGCATGGAACATTAGTCTAATAAGTTTCATGAATTGTTGCGATGAGAGTGGGAATGGCGCATTGTGATGACAAGGGCATTGAGCATTGTGATGAACAGGTCATGCAGTATTGTGAAGAAAGGAGTCAGGGAGCATTGTGATGACATATGTAAAGGCCCTTTGTGATGACAAAGGCATGGAGCATTGTGATGCCAAGTGTCATGGAGGATTCTGATGACAAAGGTAATGGAACATTGTGATGACAATGGCTTAGAGCATTTGGATGACATGGGGAAGTTAGCATTGTGCTGACAAGTGCATGGAGAATTGTGATGACAAGGGTCATGGAGCATTCTGATGACAAGCTTGTGGAGTATTTTGATGACAATGGCATGGAGCATTGTGATGAAAATTGCATGGGGCATTGTGTTGAAAAAGGCATGGAGCCTTTTCCTGACAGGGTTCAAGGATCATTCTGATGACAATGTCAGGGAGCATTGTGATGACATGTATATTGAGAATTGTGATGACAAAAGTCATGGAGCATTGTGATAAAAAGGGCATGGAGTATTGTGATGAGAGGCATCATGGAGCGTTGTGATGACAAGTGATATGGAACATTGTGATCACAAGGGTTTGGAGCATTGTGATGACAGAGGTCATGGATCATTTTGATTTCAAGGAGCATGGAGCATTGTGATGACAAGGGCATGAAGCAATGTGATCCCAAGGTTCATGGAGGATTGTGATTACAATGGAAATGGAGTTTTGTGATGACAAGCGCATAGAGCATTGTAATGAAAATGTCATGTAGCATTTTGCTGACAAAGGCATGGATCATTGTGATGACATGTGTCATGGATCATTGTGATGACAAGCGTCATGGAGCATTGTGAATACAGGTGTCATGGAGCATTGGGATGACAAGGGCATGGATCATTGTGATGACAAGTGTCATCGAGCACTGGGCTGAAAATGTTCATGGAGTGTTGTGATGACAGGGGTCATGGAGCATAGTGATGTGTAGGGAATGGAGCATTGTGATGACAAGAGTCCCAGATCATTGTGTTTTCAGGAGTCATGGAGTGTTGTGATGACAGTGGTCATGGAGCATTGTGATGATATTGGCCATGGAGCATTGTGATGTGTAGGTCGTGGAGCATTGGGCTGAATTTATTAATGGATTATTGTGATGACAGGGGTCATGGAGCATTGTGATGACAAGGGAATGGAGAATGGTGATGACAAGGTCCTGGAGAATTGTGATGAGATTACCATGGAGACTTGTGATGACAAGTCTCACGGAGCAATCTGATGAAAAGCGGCATGGAGCATTGTGATTACAGGGGTCTTGGAGCATTGTGATGACTAGGGCTTGGAGCATTGGGATGAGAATGCCATGGAGCATTCTGATGACATGCTTCATGGAGTTTTGTGATGACAAGGACTTGGAGCATTGTGATTACAGTGATCTTGGAGCATTGTGATGAAAAGGGCATGGATCATTGTGATGAAAAAGGCATGGAGCCTCGTAATGGCAGGGTTCAAGGAGCATACTGACGACAAGTGTCAGGGAGCACTGTGATGACAAGTGTATTTAGCCTTGTGATGACAAAGGTCATGGAGCATTGTGATGAGAATACCATGGATAATTGTGATGATGAGCGTTATGGGGATTTGTGATGATAAGTGTTATGGAACATTGTGATCAAAAGGGTTTGGAGCATTATGATGACAGAGGTCATGGATAATTTTGATTTCATTGTGATGACAATAGCCTGAAGCATTACGATGATCGGCATGGTGCAGTGTGATGACAGGGTTCATGGAGCATTGAGATGCAAAGGGGCATGGAGCATTTTGATTACAGGGGACTTGGAGCATTGTGATGACAACGGCATGGAGCATTGTGATGAGAAGGCCATGGAACATTCTGATGACATGTGTCATGTAGCTTTGTGACGAAAAGGGCATGGAGCATTGTGATTACAGGGGTCGTGGAGCATTGTGATGACAAGGGTCATGGAGCCTTGTGATGACAAGGCCGTGGAACATTGTGTTGGCAGGGGTAATCAGCATTGTTATGACAGAGGTAATGGGGCATTCTGATGAGAAGGGCATTGAGCATTGGCCTGAAATGTTTCATGGATTATTGTGATGAGAGTGGGCATGGAGCACTGTGACGACAAGGGCACGGAATACTGTGATACATGGGTCATGGAGGATTGTGATGAAAAGGGCATGGAACATTTTGATGAGAAGGGCATCGATCATTGTGATGACAAGTGTCATGGAGCTTTGTGTTGACAAGGGCATGGAGCAACGGGATGAGAGCTTTCATGGAGCATTTTGATGACAATGATATGGAGCATTGTGATGCCAAGGGTCATGGAGCTTTGTGATGACAACGGTCATGGAGCATTTTGATGACAAGCGTGTGGTGCATTGTGATGAGAAGGAGAGGGAGCATTTTGATGACAGGGTCATGCAGCAATTTGATGAAAAGTGTAATGTAACATTTTGATGACAGGGGTTACAGAACATTGTGATGCCATGGGTCATGGAGCTTTGGGCTGAAAAGTGTCATGGAGCATTTTGATGACAGTGGTTATGGAATATTGTGATGTCAGGGGTCATGGAACATTTTGATTACAGGGTTGAGGGAGGATTGTGATGACTAGTGATGGAACATTGTGATATCTCAGGTGAGAGAGCATTTGGATGAGAAGTGCATGGAGCATTGCGAATACAAGATTTATGGAGCATAGCGATGACAAGTTTGTGGATCATTGTGATGAAAAACGCGTGGCACATTGTGATTACAAGGGTCATGGAACATTGTTCTGACAAAGGCATGGAGCATTGTGATGACAAGGGTCACGGAGCATTGTGATGAAAATTTCATGGAGCATTGTGGTTACAAAGGTCACAGAGCCTTGTGATGATGCGGGCATGGACCATTGTGATGTCAAACGTTATGAAGCATTGTGATGACTGGAGTCACGGAACATTGAGATGACAGGGGTCATGGAGCATTGTGATGACAGGGACATGGAGCGTTGTGGTGACACTTTTCAGAGATTATTGTGATGACAGTGGACATGGTGCATTGTGATGACCAGGGCATGGAGCATTGTGATGAGAAGGTCATGGAGTATTTTGACGAGAGTTGTCAGAGAGCATTGTGATGACATATGTCATGGTCCATTGCGATGACAATGGCAGGGAGCATGGTGATGCCAAATGTAATGGAGGATTGTGATGACAAATATAATGGAGCATTCTGATGACTAGGACTTGGAGCATTCTGATGACAAGGGCCAATGAGAATTTTCATGACAAGGTAGTGAAGCATTGTCATGACAATGTCCTGGAACACTGTGATGAGAAAACCATGGAGCCTTGTGATGACAAGTCTCATGGAGCATACTGATGGAAGGGGCAAGGAGAATTATGATTACAGGGTTCTTGGAACATTGTGATAACAAGGGCATCGAGCATTGTGATGACAAGGGCATGGAACATTGGTCTAATAAGTTTCATGGATTATTGCGATGACAGTTGGAATGGTGCATTGTGATTACATGGTTCTTGAAGCATTGTGATGACCAGGTCATGCAGTATTGTGAAGAGAGGTGTCAGGGAGCATTATGATGACATATGTAATGGCCCATTTTGATGACAATGGCATGGAGCATTGTGATGCCAAGTGTCATGGAGCATTGTGATGACAAAGGTAATGGAGCATTGTGATGACAATGGCTTGGAGCATTGTGATGACAAGGGTCAGGGAGCATTGTGTTGACAAGTGCATGGAGAATTGTGATGACAAGGGTCATGGAACATTCTGATGATAAGCTTGTAGAGTATTATGATGACATTGGCATGGAGCATTGTGATGAAAACGGCATGGGGCATTGTGATGAAAAAGGCATGGAGCGTATTTGTGACAGGGTTCAAGGAGCATTCTGAGAACAAGTGTCAGGAAGCATTGTGATGACAATTGTATTGAGAATTGTGATGACAAAGGTCATGGAGCATTTTGATGAAAAGGGCATGGAGTATTGTGATGACAGGCATCATGGAGCGTTGTGATGACAAGTGTTATGGAACATTGTGATCACAAGGGTTTGGAGCATTGTGATGACAGAGGTCATGGATCATTTTGATTTCAAGGAACATGGAGCATTGTGATGACAAGGGCATGAAGCAATGTGATCCCAAGGTTCATGGAGGATTGTGATGACAATTGAAATGGAGTATTGTGATGACAAGTGCATAGAGCATTGTAATGACAAGGTCATGTAGCATTTTGCTGACAAAGGCATGGAGCATTGTGATGATATGTGTCATGGAGCTCTGTGATGACAAGCGTCATGGAGCATTGTGAATACAGGGGTCAAGGAGCATTGGGATGACAAGGGCATGGATCATTGTGATGACAAGGGTCATGGAGCACTGGTCTGAAAATGTTCATGGAGTGTTGTGATGACAGGGGTCATGGAGCATAGTGATGTGTACGGAATGGAGCATTGTGATGACAAGATTCCCGGATCATTGTGTTGTCAGGAGTCATGGAGTGTTGTGATGACAGTGGTCATGGAGCATTGTGATGATATTGGCCATGGAGCATTGTGATGTGTAGGTCGTGGAGCATTGGGCTGAATATGTTAATGGATTATTGTGATGACAGGGGTCATGGAGCATTGTGATGACAAGGGAATGGAGAATGGTGATGACAAGGTCCTGGAGCATTGTGATGAGATGACCATGGAGACCTGTGATGACAAATCTCACGGAGCATTCTCATGAAAAGGGGCATGGAGCATTGTGATTACAGGGGTCTTGGAGCATTGTGATGACTAGGGCATGGAGCATTGGGATGAGAAGGCCATGGAGCATTCTGATGATATGCTTCATGGAGTTTTGGGATGACAAGGACATGGAACATTGTTATTACAGTGATCTTGGAGCATTGTGATGAAAAGGGCACGGATCGTTGTGATGAAAAAGGCATGGAGCCTTTTCATGACAGGGTTCAAGGAGCATAATGACGACAAGTGTGAGGGAGCAATGTGATGACAAGTGTATTGAGCATTGTGATGACAAAGGTCATGGAGCATTGTGATGAGTATACCATGGATAATTGTGATGATGAGCGTCATAGGGATTTGTGATTATAAGTGTTATGGAACATTGTGATCACAAGGGTTTGGAGCATTATGATGACAGAGGTCATGGATAATTTTGATTTCATTGTGATGACAATAGCCTGAAGCATTATGATGATGGGCATGGTGCATTGTGATGACAGGGTCCATGGAGCATTGAGATGCAAAGGGCCATGGAGCATTTTGATTACAGGGGTCTTGGAGCATTGTGATGACAAGGGCATTGAGCATTGTGATGAGAAGGCCGTGGAACATTCTGATGACATGTGTCATGGAGCTTTGTGATGAAAAGGGCATGGAGCATTGTGATTGCATGGGTCTTGGAGCATTGTGATGACAAGGGTCATGGAGCCTTGTGATGACAAGGTCGTGGAACATTGTGATGACAGGGGTCATGGAGCATTGTTATGACAGAGGTAATGGAGCATTGTGATGAGAAGGGCATTGAGCATTTGCCTGAAAGGCTTCATGGATTATTGTGATGAGAGTGGGCATGGAGCATTGTGATGACAAGGGCACGGAACACTGTGATACATGGGTCATGGAGGATTGTGATGAAAAGTGCATGGAGCATTTTGATTAGAAGGGCATCGAGCATTGTGATGACAAGTGTCATGGAGGTTTGTGATGAAAACTGCATGGAGCAATGGGATGAGAGGGTTCATGGAGCATTGTGATGACAATGACCTGGAGCATTGTGATGCCAAGGTTCGTGGAGCTTTGTGATGACAACGGTCATGGAGCATTTTGATGACAAGCGTGTTGTGCATTGTCATGAGAAGGAGAGGGAGCATTTTGATGACAGGGTCATGCAGCTATTTGATGAAAAGTGTAATGTAACATTTTGATGACAGGCGTTACAGAACATTTTGATGCCAAGGGTCATGGAGCTTTGGGCTGAAAAGTGTCATGGAGCATTTTGATGACAGTGGTTATGGAATATTGTGATGTCAGGGGTCATGGAACATTTTGATTACAGGGTTGTGGTAGGATTGTGATGACTAGTGATGGAACATTGTGATATCTCAGCTGAGAGAGCATTTGGATGAGAAGTGCATGAAGCACTGTGAATACAAGGTTTATGGTGCACAGCGATGACAAGGTTGTGGATCATTGTGATGAAAAGCGCGTGACACATTATGATGACAAGGGTCATGGAACAATGTTCTGACAAAGTCATGGAGCATTGTGATGACAAGGGTCACGGAGCATTGTGATGGAAAGTTCATGGAGCATAGTGATTAAAAAGTTCACAGAGCCTTGTGATGACATGGGCATGGACCATTCTGATGACAAACGTTATGAAGCATTGTGATGACTGGAGTCACGGAGCATTGTGATGACAGGGGTCATGGAGAATTGTGATGACAGGGACATGGAGCGTTGTGGTGACAATTTTCAGAGGTTATTGTGATGACAGTGGACATGGTGCATTTTGATGACAAGGGCATGGATCATTGTGATGAGAGGGGCATGGAGCACTGGTCTGCCAAGTTTCATAGATTATTTTGATGACAGTGGACATGGTTCATTGTGATGACAAGGGCATGGATCATGGTGATGAGAAGTTCATGGAGTATTGTGAAGACAGGTGTCAGGGAGCATTGTGATGACATATGTCATGGTCCATTGCGAAGAAAATAGAATGGAAAATTGTGATGCCAAATGTAATGGAGGATTGTGATGACAAATAAAATGGGGCACTGTGATGACTAGGGCTTGGAGCACTATGATGACAAGGGCCATTGAGAATTTTCATGACAAGGTCGTGAAGCATTGTGATGACAAATTCCTGGAGCATTGTATTGAGAAAACCATGGAGCCTTGTGATGACAAGTCTCATAAAGCATACTGATGAATAGGGGCATGGGCCATTGTGATTACAGGGGTCTTGGAACATTGTGATGACAAGGGCATGGAGCATTGTGAAGAGAAGGCCAAGGAGCATTCTGAAGACATGCGTCATTGAGCTTTGTGGTCACCAGCGCTTGGATCACTGAGATTACAGGGGTCTTGGAGCATTGTGATGAAAAGGGCATGGAATATTGTGATGAAAAATGCATGGAGCCATGTCATGACAGGGTTCAAGGAGCATACAGACAACAAGTGTGAGGGAGCATATTGATGACAAGTGTATTGAGCATTGTGATGACAAAGGTCATGGAGCATTGTGATGAGATGGCCATGGAGCATTCTGATGACATGTGTCATGGAGCTTAGTGATGACAAGGGCATGGAGCAATGTGATGCCAAGGGTCATGGATATTTGTGATGACAAGGGTCATGGAGCATTTTGATGACAACTGCGTTGTGCATTGTGATGAGAAGTGCAGGGAGCATTGTGATGACAGGGTCATGGAGCAATTTGATGAAAAGTGTCAAGGAATATTTTGATGACACGGGTTATGGAACATTGTGATGTCAGGGGTCATCGAACATTCTGATGATAAGTGCATATAGCATTGTGATGAGAGGAGTCATGGAACATTGTGATGACAGGGGTGAGGGAGTACTCTGTCGAATAGTGATGTAACATTGTGATATCAGTGGTGAGAGAGCATTTTGATGAGAAGTGCATGGATCATTGTGATGACAAGGTTTATGGAGTATTGTGATGACAAGATTGTGGAGCACTGTGATGACAAGTGCATGGTGCATTGTGAATACATGTGTGATGAAGCATTGTGCGGACAAGCCCATGGAGCTTTGTGATGACAAGGGTCATGGAGCATTGTGCTGAGAAAGGCATAGAGCATTGTGATGACAAGTGTCAAAGAGCATTTTGATGAAAAGTTCATGGAGCATTGTGGTTAAAAAGGTCAGAGAGACTGTTGATGATGAGGGCATGGACCATTGTGATGACAAAGGTCATGCAGCATTGTGATGACTAGAGTCACGGGGCATTGTGATGACAAGGGTCATGGAGCATTGTGATAAAAAGGGCATGGAGCATTGTGATTACAATGGCATGGAGCATTGTGATGAGCAGGTCATGCAGTATTGTGAATACAGGTGTCAGGGAGCATTGTGATGACATATGTAATGGCCCATTGTGATGACAATGGCATGGAGCATTGTGATGCCAATGGCCATGGAGCTTTGTGATGACAAAGTCATGGAGCATTTTGATGACAAGGGTGTGGAGCATTGTGATGAGAAGGGCAGGGAGCATTTTGATGACAAGGTCATGCAGCAAATTGATGAAAAGTGTAATGGAACATTTTGTTGACAGGGGTTATAGAACATTGTGATGCCAGGGGTCATGGAGCTTTGGGATGAAAAGGGTCATGGAGCATTTTGATGACAGGGGTTATGGAACATTGTGATGTCGGGGGTCATGGAATATTGTGCTGATAAGGGGATGTAGCATTGTGATGACAGGGGTCATGGAACATTGTGATAACAGGGGTGAGGGAGGATTCTGATGACTAGTGATGGAACATTGTGATATCTCATGTGAGAGAGCCTTTGGATGAGAAGTGCATGGCGCATTGTGATTACAAGGTTTATGGAGCATAGCGATGACAAGGTTGTGGATCATTGTGATGAAAAGCGCATGGCACATTGTGATGACAAGGGTCATGGAGCATTGTTCTGACAAAGACATGGAGCATTGTGATGACAAGTGTCACAGAGCATTGTGATGAAAAATTCATGGAGCATTGGGGTTACAAAGATAACAGAGCCTTGTGATGACGCGGGCATGGACCCTTGTGATGACAAACGTTATGAAGCATGGTGATGACAGGAGTCAGGGAGCGTTGTGATGACAGGGGTCATGGAGCATTTTGATGACAAGGGCATGGAGCATTGTGATGACAGTGGCATGGAGCATTGGTCTGACAAGTTTCCTAGATTATTGTGATGAGAGTTGACATGGTGCATTGTGATGACAAGGGCATGGAGCATTGTGATGACAAGGGCATGGAGTATTGTTATGACAGGCATCATGGAGCGTTGAGATGACAAGTGTTATGGAACATTGTGATCACAAGGTTTTGGAGCATTGCGATGACAGAGGTCATGGATCATTTTGATTTCAAGGAGCATGGAGCATTGTGATTACTAGGGCATGAAGCAATGCGATCCCAAGGTTCATGGAGGATTGTGATGAAAATGGTAATGGAGTATTGTGATGACAAGCGCCTAGAGCATTGTAATGACAAGGTCATGTAGCATTTTGCTGACAAAGGCATGGAGCTTTGTGATGACAGGTGTCATGGAGCACTGTGATGACAAGCATCACGGAGCATTGTGAATACAGGGTTCATGGAGCATTGGGATGACAAGGGCATGGATCATTGTGATGACAAGTGTCATGGAGCATTGTGCTGAAAATGTTCAAGGAGTATTGTGATGACAGGTGTTATGGAGCATTGTGATGACAAGAGTCCCGGATCATTGTGTTGTCAGGTGTCATGGAGTGTTGTGATGACAGTGGTCATGGAGCACTGTGATGATATTGGTCATGGAGCATTGTGATGAGAAGGTCATGCAGCATATGGCTGAAAATGTTCATGGAGTATTGTGATGACAGGGTTCATGGAGCATTGTGATGACAAGGGAATGGAGCATGGTGATGACAAGTTCCTGGAGGATTGTGATGAGATGACCATGGAGACTTGTGATGACAAGTCTCTAGGAGCATACTGATGAAAAGGGGCATGGAGCATTGTGATTACAGGGGTCTTGTAGCATTGTGATGACAAGGGCATGGAGCACTGTGAGGAGAAGGCCATGGAACATTCTGATAACATGCGTCATGGAGCACTGTGAGGAGAAGGCCATGGAACATTCTGATAACATGCGTCATGGAGCTTTGTGATGACAAGGGCATGGAGCATTGTGATTACAGAGGTCTTGGAGTATTGTGATGACAAGGGTCATGGAGCCTTGTGATGACAAGGCCATGGAACATTGTGATGGCAGGGGTCATGGAGCATTGTTATGACAGTTGTAATGGAGCATTGTGATGAGTAGGGCATTGACATTGGTCTGAAATGTTTCATGGATTATTGAGATGAGAGTGGGCATGGAACATTGTGATGACAAGGGCATGTACACTGTGATAGATGGGTCATGGGGGATTGTAATGACAAGGGCATGGAGCATTGTGATGAGAAGGGCATCGAGCATTGTGATGACAAGTGTCATGGAGCTTTGTGATGACAAGGGCATTGAGCAATGTGATGAGAGGGTTCATGGAGCATTATGATGACAATGACATGGAACATTGTGATGCCAAGGGTCATGGAGCTTTGTGATGACAAAAGTCATGGAGCATTTTGATGACAAGGGTGTGGTGCATTGTGATGAGTAGGGCAGGGAGCATTTTGATGACAGGTTCATGCAGGAATTTGATGAAAATTGTAATGGAACATTTTGATGACAGGGGTTATAGAACATTGTGATGCCAGGTGTCATGGATCTTTGGGATGAAAAGGGTCATGGAGCATTTTGTTGACAGGGGTTATTGAATATTGTGATGTCCAGGATCATGGAACATTGTGCTGATAAGGGGATGTAGCACTGTGATGACAGGGGTCATGGAAAATTGTGATAACAGGGGTGAGGGAGGATTGTGATGACAAGTGATGGTACATTGTGATATCTCATGTGAGAGAGCATTTGGATGAGAATTGCATGGATCATTGTGATTACAAGGTTTATGGAGCATAGCGATGACAAAGTTGTGGATCATGGTGTTGATAAACGCATGGCACATTGTGATGACAAGGTTCATGGAAGATTGTTGTGACAAAGACATGGAGCATTGGGATGACAAGGGTCACTGAGCATTGTGATGAAAAGTTCATGGAGCATTGTGGTTAAAAATGTCACAGAGTCTTGTGATGACACGGGCATGGACCGTTGTGATGACAAAAGTTATGAAGCATTGTGATGACTGGAGATACGGAGCATTGTGATGACAGGGGTCATGGAGCTTTGGGATGAAAGGGGTCATGGAGCATTTTGATGACAGGCGTTATGGAACACTGTGATGTCAGCAGTCATGGAACATTTTGCTGATAAGGGGATGTAGCATTTTGATGACAGGGGTCATGGAACATTATGATAACTGGTGTGAGGGAGGATTGTGATGACTAGTGATGAAACACCGTGATATCTCATGTGAGAGAGCATTTGGATGAAAAGTGCATGGAGCATTGTGATTAGAAGGTTTATGGAGCATAGCGATGACAAGGTTGTGGATCACGGTGATGAAAAACGCATGGCACTTTGTGATGACAAGTGTCATGGAGCATTGTTCTGACAAAGACATGGAGCATTGTGATGACAAGGGTCATGGAGCATTGTGATGAAAAGTTCATGGAGCTTTGTGGTTACAAAAGTCACAGAGCCTTGTGATGACGCGGGCATGGACCGTTGTGATGACAAACGTTATGAAGCATTGTGATGACTGGAGTCACGGAGCATTGAGATTACAGGGGTATTGGAGCATTGTGATGAGAAGGGCATGGAGCATTGTGATGACAGGGGCATGGAGCATTGGTCTGACAAGTTTCATAGATTATTGTGATGACAGTGGACATGGTGCATTGTGATGACAAGAGCATGGAGCATTGTGATGACAAGGGCATGGAGTATTGTGAAGACAGGTGTCAGGGAGCATTGTGATGACATATGTCATGGTCCATTGCGATGACAGTGGCATGGAGCATTGTGATGCCAAATGTAATGGACGATTGTGTTGACAAATATAATGGAGCATTGTGATGACTAGGGCTTGGAGCATTATGATGACAAGGGCCATTAAGAATTTTCATGACAATGTCGTGAAGCATTGTGATGACATGGTCCTGGAGAATTGTGATGAGAAAACCATGGAGCCTTGTGATGAAAGGTCTCATGGAGCATACTTATGAAAAGGGGCATGGAGCATTCTGATTACAGGGGTCTTGGAACCTTGTGATAACAAGGGCATGGAGCATTGTGATGACAAGGGCATGGAGCACTGTGATGACAGGCATCATGGAGCGTTATGATGACAAGTGATATGGAACATTGTGATCACAAGGTTTTGGAGCATTGCGATGACAGAGGTCATGGATCATTTTGATTTCAAGGAGCATGGAGCATTGTGATGACTAGGGCATGAAGCAATGTGATCCCAAGGTTCTTGGAGGATTGTGATGACAATGGTAATGGAGTATTGTAATGACAAGCGCATAGAGCATTGTAATGACAAGGTCATGTAGCATTTTGCTGACAAAGGCATGGAGCTTTGTGATGACAGGTGTCATGGAGCACTGTGATGACAAGCATCACGGAGCATTGTGAATACAGGGGTCATGGAGCATAGGGATGACAAGGGCATGGATCATTGTGATGACAAGGGTCATGGATCATTGAGCTGAAAATGTTCATGGAGTACTGTGATGACAGGCGTCATGGAGCATTGTGATTATAGGGGTCTTGGAGCATTGTGATGACAAGAGTCCCGGATCATTGTGTTGTCAGGTGTCATGGAGTGTTGTGATGACAGTGGTCATGGAGCATTTTGATGATATTTGCCATGGAGCATTGTGATTAGATGGTCATGGAGCATTTGGCTGAAAATGTTCATGGAGTATTGTGATGCCAGGTGTCATGGAGCATTGTGATGACAAGGGAATGGAGCATGGTGATGACAAGGTACTGGAGCATTGTGATGAGATGACCATGGAGACTTGTGATGGCAAGTCTTATGGATCATTCTGATGAAAAAAGGCATGGAGCATTGTGATTACATGGGTCTTGGAGCTTTGTCATGACAAGGGCATGGAGCTCTCTGAGGAGAAGTCCATGGAACATTCTGATGACATGCGTCATGGAGCTTTGTGATGACAAGGGCATGGAGCATTGTGATTACAGTGGTCTTGGAGCATTGTGATGACAAGGGTCATGGAGCCTTGTGATGACAAGCCCGTGGAGCATTGTGATGGCAGGGGTCATGGAGCATTGTTATGACAGAGGTAATGGAGCATTATGATGAGAAGGGCATTGAACATTGGTCTGAAATGTTTCATGGATTATTGTGATGAGAGCGGGCATGGAGCATTGTGATGAGAAGGGCACGGTACACTGTGATACATGGGTCATGGGGGATTGTAATTACAAGGGCATGGAGCATTGTGATGAGAAGGGCATCGAGCATTGTGATGACAAGTGTCATGGATCTTTGTGATGACAAGGGCATGGAGCAATATGATGAGAGGGTTCATGGAGCATTGTGATGACAATGTCATGGAGCATTGTGATGCCAAGGCTCATGAAGCTTTGTGATGACAAAGGTCATGGAGCATTTTGATGACAAGGGTGTGCTGCATTGGGTTGAGAAGGGCAGAGAGCATTTTGATGACATGGTCATGCAGCAATTTGATGAAAATTGTAATGGAACATTTTGATGACAGGGGTTATAGAACATTGTGATGCCAAGGGTCATGGATCTTTGCGATGAAAAGGGTGATGGAGCATTTTGATGACAGGTGTTATGGAACATTGTGATGTCAGGGGTCAGGGAACATTTTGCTGATAAGGGGATGTAGCATTGTGATGACAGGGGTCATGGAACATTGTGATAACTGGGGTGAGGGAGGATTGTGATGACTAGTGATGGATCATTATGATACCTCATGTGAGAGAGCACCTGGATGAGAAGTGCATGGAGCATTGTGATTACAAGTTTTATGGAGCATAGCGATGACAAGGTTGTGGATCATTGTGATGAAAAAGACATGACACATTGTGATGACAAGGGTCATGGAGCATTGTTCTGACAAAGACAAGGAGCATTGTGATGACAAGTGTCACGGAGCATTGTGATGAAATGTTCATGGAGCATTGTGGTTACAAATGTCACAGAGCCGTGTGTTGACGCGGGCATGGACCATACTGATGACAAACGTTATGAAACATTGTGATGACTGGAGTCAGGGAGCATTGTGATGACAGGGGTCATGGGGCATTGTGATGAAAAGCGCATGGAGCATTGCTCTAATAAGTTTCAGAGATTATTGTGATGACAGCGGGAATGGCGCATTGTGATGACAAGGGCATGGAGCATTGTGATGACCAGGTCATGCAGTATTGTGAAGAGAGGTGTCAGGGAGCATTGTGATGACATATGTAATCGCCCATTGTGATGACAATGGCATGGAACACTGTGATGCCAAGTGTCATGGAGGATTCTGATGAAAAAGGTAATGGAGCATTGTGATGACAATGGCTTGGAGCATTGTGATGACAAGGGTCAGGGAGCATTGTGCTGACAAGTGCATGGAGAATTGTGATGACAAGGGTCATGGAGCATTCTGATGACAAGCTTGTGGAGTATTTTGATGACAATGGCATGGAGTATTGTGATGAAAATTGCATGGGGCTTTGTGATGAAAAAGACATGGAGCCTTTTCGTGAGAGGGTTCAAGGAGCATTCTGATGACAAGGGTCAGGGAGCATTGTGATGACAAGTGTATTGAGAATTGTGATGACATAGGTCATGGAGCATTGTGATGAAAAAGGCATGGAGTATTGTGATGACAGGCATCATGGAGCGTTGTGATGACAAGTGTTATGGAACATTGTGATCACAAGGCTTTGAAGCATTGTGATGACAGCGGTCATGGATCATTTTGATTTCAAGGAGCATGGAGCATTGTGATGACAAGGCCCTGAAGCAAAGTGATCCCAATGTTCAAGGAGGATTGTGATGACAATGGTAATGGAGTATTGTGATGACAAGCGCATAGAGCATTGTAATGACAAGGTCATGTAGCATTTTGCTGACAAAGACATGGAGCATTGTGATAACAGGTGTCATGGAGCACTGTGATGACAATCGTCACAGAGCATAGTGAATACAGGGGTAATGGAGCATAGGGATGACAAGGGCATGGATCATTGTGATGACAAGGGTCATGGAGAATTGGGCTGAAAATGTTCATGGAGTATTGTGATGACAGGGGTCATGGAGCATTGTGATTACAGGGATCTTGGAGAATTGTGATGACAAGAGTCCCGGATCATTGTGTTGTCAGGTGTCATGGAGTGTAGTGATGACAGGGGTCATGGAGCATTGTGATGATATTGGTCATGGAGCATTGTGATGAGAATGTCATGGAGCATTGGGCTGAAAATATTCATGGAGTATTGTGATGACAGGGGTCATGGAGGATTGTGATGACAAGGGAATGGAGCATGGTGATGTCAAGGTCCTGGAGCATTGTGATGAGAAGACCATGGAGACTTGTGATGACATGTCTCATGGAGCATTCTGATTAAAAGGTACATGGAGCATTGTGATTACTGGGGTCTTGCAGCATTGTGATGACAAGGGCATTGAGCACTGTGAGGAGAAGGCCCTGAAACATTCTGATGACATGCGTCATGGAGCTCTGTGATGACAAGGGCATGTAGAATTGTGATTAGAGGTATCTTGGAGCATTGTGATGACAAGGGTCATGGAGCCTTGTGATGGCAAGGCCGTGGAACATTGTGATGGCAGGGGTCATGGAGCATTGTTATGACAGAGGTAATGGAGCATTGTGATGAGAAGGGCATTGAGCATTGGTCTGAAATGTTTCATGGATTATTGTGATGAGAGTGGGCATGGAGCATTGTGATGACAAGGGCACCGTACACGGTGATACATGGGTCATGGGGGATTGTAATGACAAGGGCATGGAGCATTGTGATGAGAAGGGCATCGAGCATTGTGATGACAAGTGTCATGGAGATGTGTGATGACAAGGGCATGGAGCAATGTGATGAGAGGGTTCATGGAGCATTGTGATGACAATGGCATGGAGCATTGTGATGCCAACGGTCATGGAGCTTTGTGATGACAAATGTCATGGACCATTTTGATGACAAGGGTTTGGTGCATTGTGATGAGAAGGGCAGGGAGGATTTTGATGACAGGTTCATGCAGTAATTTGATGAAAAGTGTAATGGAACATTATGATGATATGGGTTATAGAACATTGTGATGCCAGGGGTCATGGAGCTTTAGGATGAAAAGGGTCATGGAGCATTTTGATGACAGGTGTTATGGAACTTTGTGATGTCATGGGTCATCGAACATTGTGATGATAAGGGCACGTAGCATTGTGATAACAGGAGTCATGGATTATTGTGATAACAGGGGTGAGGGTGTATTGTAACAAATATTAATGTAGCATTGTGATATCAGTGTTGAGAGAGCATTTGGATGAGAAGTGCATGGAGCATTGTGATGACAAATTTTATGGAGCATTGTGATGACAAGATTGTGGAGCACTGTGATGATAAGCGCATGGTGCATTGTGATGACATTTGTCATGGAGCATTGTGCTGACAAGCGCATGGAGCATTGTGATGACAAGGGTCATGGAGGATTGTGCTGAGAAAGGCATAGAGAATTGTGATGACAAGGATCAAAGAGCATTGTGATGAAAAGTTCATGGAGCATTGTGATGACAAGGGTCATGGAGCATTCTGGTGACAAACTTGTGGAGTATTTTGATGACAATGGCATGGAGCATTGTGATGAAAACTGCATGGGGCATTGCGATTAAAAAGGCATGGAGCCTTTTCGTGACAGGTTTCAGGGAGCATACTGATCACAAGTGTCATGTTATGACAAGTGTATTGAGAATTGTGATGACAAAAGTCATGGAGCATTGTGATGAAAAGGGCATGGATTATTGTGATGACAGACCTCATGGAGCGTTGTGATGACAAGTGTTATGGAACATTGTGATCACAAGAGTTTGGAGCATTGTGATGTCAGTTGTCATGGAGCATTGTGATGATATTGGCCATGGAGCATTGTGATGAGTAGATCGTGGAGCATTTGGCTAAAATATTCATGGATTATTGTGATGACAGAGGTCATGGTGCATTGTGATGACAAGGGAATGGAGCATGGTGATGACAAGGTCCTGGAGCATAGTGATGAGAAGACCATGGAGACTTGTGATGACAAGTCTCATGGAGCTTTCTGATGAAAAGGGGCATGGAGCATTGTGACTACACGGATCTTGGAGCATTGTGATGACAAGGGCATGGAGCATTGTGATGAGAAGGTCATGGAGCATTCTGATGATATGCGTCATGGAGTTTTGTGATGACAAGGGCATGGAGCATTGTGATTACAGGGATCTTGGAGCATTGTGATGAAAAGGGCATGGATCATTGGGATGAAAAAGGCATGGATCCTTGTCATGACAGGGTTCAAGGAGCATACTGACGATAACTGTCAGGGAGCATTGTGATGATAAGTGTATTAAGCATCGTGATGACAAAGATCATGGAGCATTGTGATGAGAAGACCATGGATAATTGTGATGATGAGCGTCATGGGGTGTTGTGATGATAAGTGTTATGGAACATTGTGATCACAAGGGTTTGGAGCATTATGATGACAGAGGTCATGGAGAATATTGATTTCATTGTGATGACAATAGCCTGAAGCATTATGATGATGGGCATGGTGCATTGTGATGACAGGGTTCATGGAGCATTGAGATGACAAGGGCATTGAGCAATGTTATGAGAGGGTTCATGGAGCATTGTGATGACAATGGCATGGAGCATTGTGATGCCAAGGGTCATGGAGCTTTGTGATGACAAATGTCATGGACCATTTTGATGACAAGGGCATGGTGCATTGTGATGAGAAGGGCAGGGAGTATTTTGATGACCGGGTCATGCAGCAATTTGATGAATAGTGTAATGGAACATTTTGATTGCAGTGGTTATAGAACATTGTGAAGTCAGGGGTCTTGGAGCTTTGGGATGAAAAGGGTCATGGAGCATTTTGATGACAGGGGTCATGGAACATTGTGATGATAAGGGGATGTAGCAGTGTGATGACAGGGTCATGGAACATTGTGATTACAGGGGTGAGGGAGAATTGTGATGACTAGTGATAGAACACTGTGATATCACTGGTGAGAGAGCATTTGGATGAGAAGTGCATGGACCATTGTGATTACAAGGTTTAAGGAGCATTGCAGTGACAAGGTTGTGGACCATTGTGATGAAATGCGCATGGCACATTTTGAAGACAATGGTCGTGGAGCATTGTTCAGACCAAGACATGGAGCATTGTGATGACAAGGGTCACAGAGAATTGTGATGAAAAGTTCATGGAGCATTGTGGTTACAAAGGTCACAGAGCCTTGTGATCACGCGGGCATGGACCATTGTGATGACAAACGTTATGAAGCTTTGAGATGACTGGAGTCACAGAGAATTGTGATGACAAGTGTCATGGAGCATTGTGATGAAATGTGTCATGGAGTATTGTGCTGACAAGTGCATGGAGCATTGTGATGACAAGGGTCATGGAGCATTGTGCTGAGAAAAGCATAGAGCATTGTGATGATAAGGGTCAAAGAGCATTGTGATGAAAAGTTCATGGAGCATTGTGGTTAAAAAGGTCACAGAGACTGTTGATGGCGAGGGCATAAACCATTGTGATGACAAAGGTCATGAAGCACTGTGATGACTGGAGTCACAGAGCATTGTGATGACAGGGGTCAAGGAGCATTGTGATAACAAGGGCATGGAACATTGTGATGACAAGGGCATGGAACATTGGTCTAAAGTTTCATGGATTATTGCGATGACAGTTGAAATGGCACACTGTGATGACAAGGGCATGGAGCATTGTGATGAGAAGGTCATGGAGTATTGTGAAGACAGGTGTCAGGGAGCATTGTGATGATATATGTAATGGCCCATTGTGATGACAATGGCATGGAACATTTTGATGCCAATTGTCATGGAGGATTCTAATGACAAAGGTAATGGAGCTTTGTGATGAAAATGACATGGAGCATTGTGATGCCAATGGTCATGGATCTTTGTGATGACAAAGTCATGGAGAATTTTGATGACAACTGCGTTGTGCATTGTGATGAGAAGGGCGGGAAGCATTGTGATGACAGGGTCATGGAGCATTTTGATGAAAAATTCATGGAGCATTTTGATGACAGGGGATTTGGAGCATTGGGATGTCAGGGGTCATCGAACATTGTGATGATAAGTGCATGTAGCATTGTGATGACAGGGGTCATGGGACATTGTGATAACAGGGGTGAGTGAGTATTGTGACGAATAGTGATGTAACATTGTGATATCTGTGGTGAGAGAGCATTTTGATGAGAAGTGCATGGAGCATTGTGATGATAAGGTTTATGGAGCATTGTGATGAAAAGCTTGTGGAGCACTGTGATGACAAGCGCATGGTGCATTATGATGACATGTGTCATGGAGCATCGTGCTGACAAGCGCATGGAGCATTGTGATGACAAGGGTCATGGAGCATTGTGCTGAGAAAGGCATAGAGCATTTTGATGACAAGGGTCAAAGAGCATTGTGATGAAAATTCATGGAGCATTGTGGTTAAAAAGGTCACAGAGACAGTTGATGATGAGGACATGGACCACTGTGATGACAAAGGTCATGAAGCAATGTTATGACTGGAGACACGGAGCATTGTGATTACAGGGGTCATGGAGCATTATGATAACAAGGGCATGGAGCATTGTGATGACAAGGGCATGAAACATTGGTCTAAAGTTTCATGGATTACTGTGATGACAGTTGGAATGGCGCATTGTGATGACAAGGGCATGGAGCACTGTGATGAACAGGTCATGCATTATTGTGAAGAGAGGTGTCAGGGATCATTGTGATGACATATGTAATGGCCCTTTGTGATGGCAATGGCATGGAGCATTGTGATGCCAAGTGTGATGGAGCATTCTGATGACAAATGTAATGGAGCATTGCGATGACAATGGCTTGAAGCATTGTGATGACCAGGGTCAGGGAGCATTGTGCTGACAAGTGCATGGAGAATTGTGATGACAATGGCATGGAGCATTCTGATGACAAGCTTGTGGACTATTTTTATGACAATGGAATGGAGCATTGTGATGAAAACGGCATGGGGAATTGTAATGAAAGGGGCATGGAGCCTTTTCGTGACAGGGTTCAAGGAGCATTCTGATGACAAGTGTCAGGGAGCTTTGTGATGACAAGTGTATTGAGAATTGTGATGACAAAGGTAATGGAGCATTGTGATGAAAAGGGCATGGAGTATTGTGATGACAGGCATCATGGAGCGTTGTGATGACAAGTGTTATGGAACACTGTGATCACAAGCGTTTGGAGCATTGTGATGACAGAGGTCATGGATCATTTTGATTTCAATGAGCATGGAGCATTGTGATGACAAGGGCATGAAACAACCTGATCCCAAGGTTCATGGAGTATTGTGATGACAATGGAAATAGAGTATTGTGATGACAAGCGCATAGAGCATTGTAAAGACAAGGTCATGTAGCATTTTGCTGACAAAGGCATGGAGCATTGTGATGACATGTGTCATGGAGCACTGTGATGACAAGCGTCACGGAGCATTGTGAATACAGGGGTCATGGAGCATTGGGATGACAAGGGCATGGATCATTGTGATGACAAGGGTCATGGAGCACTGGGCTGAAAATGTTCATGGAGTGTTTTGATGACAGGGGTCATGGAGCATTGTGATGACTAGGGAATGGAGCATTGTGATGAAAAGAGTCCCGAATCATTGTGTTCTCAGGTGACATGGAGTGTTGTGATGACAGTGGTCATGGAGCATTGTGATGATATTGGCCATGGAGCATTGTGATGAGTAGGTCGTGGTGCATTAGGCTGAAAATTTTCATGGATTATTGTGATGACAGGGGTCATGGAGCACTGTGATGACAAGGGAATGGAGCATGGTGATGACAAGGTCCTGGAGCATTGTGATGAGAAGACCATGGAGACTTGTGATGACAATTCTCATAGAGCATTCTGATGAAAACGGGCATGGAGCATTGTGATTACTGGGGTCTTGGAGCACTGTGATGACTAGGGCATGGAGCATTGTGATGAGAAGGCCATGGAGCATTCTGATGACATGCGTCATGGAGTTTTTTGAGGACAACCATGGAGCACTGTGATTACAGGGGTCTTCGAACATTGTGAGGACAAGGGCATGGAGCATTGTGAGGAGAAGACCAAGGAGCATTCTGAAGGCATGCATCATTGAGCTTTGTGAAGACAAGGGCATGGAGCATTGAGATTACATGGGTCTTGGAGCATTGTGATGAAAAGGACATGGATCATTGTGATGAAAATGGCCTGGAACCTTGTGATGACAGGATTCAAGGAGGATACAGACAACAAAAGTCAGGGAGCATTTTGATGACAAGTGTATTGAGCATTGTGATAACAAAGGTCATGGAGCATTGTGATGAGAAGACCATTGATAATTGTGATGACGAGAGTCATGGGACATTGTGATGAAAAGTGATATTGTATATTGTGATCACAAGTGTTTGGAGCATTGTTATGACAGAGGTCATGGAGTATTTTGATTTCATTGTGATGACAATAGCATGAAGCATTATGATGATGGGCATGGGGCATTGTGATGACAGGGTTCATGGATCATTGAGATGAAAAGAGGCATAGAGGATTGTGATTACAGGGTTATTGGAGCATTGTGATGAGAAGGGTCATGGTGCTTTGTGATGACAGGACTATGGAACATCGTGATGGCAGGTGTAATGGAGCATTATTATCACAGGGGTAATTGAGCCTTGTGATGGCAAGGGCATGCAGCATTGTGATGAGAAGGCCATGGAACATTCTGATGACATGTGTCATGGAGCTTTGTGAAGACAAGGGCATGGAGCAATGTGATGAGAGCGTTCATGGAGCATCGTGATGACAATGAAATGGAGCATTGTGATGCCAAGGGTCATGGATCTTTGTGATGACAATGGTCATGGAGCATTTTGATGGCAAGGGCGTTGTGCAATGTGATGAGAAGGGCAGGGAGCATTGTGATGACAAATTTTAAGGAGCATTGTGATGACAAGATTGTGGAGCACTGTGATGACAAGCACATGGTGCATTGTGATGAAATGTGTCATTGAGCATTGTGCTGACAAGCGCATTAAGCATTGCGATGACAAGTCTCATGGAACATTCTGATGTAAAGGGGCATGGAGCATTGTGATTACAGGGGTCTTGGAGCACTGTGATGAGAAGGGCATGGAGCATTGTGATGAGAAGGCCATGAAGCATGCTGATGACATGCGTCATGGAGCTTTTTAATGACAAGGGCATGGAGCATTGTGATTACAGGGATCTTGGAGCATTGTGATGAATAGGGCATGGATCACTGTGATGAAAAAGGCATGGAACGTTGTCATGACAGGGTTCAAGGAGCATACTGACGACAAGTGTCAGGGAGCATTGTGATGACAAGTGTATTGAGCATTGTGATGACAACGATCATGGAGCATTGTGATGAAAAGACCATGGATGATTGTGATGATGAGTGTCATGGGGTGTTGAGATGATAAGTGTTATTGAACATTGTGATCACAAGGGTTTGGAGCATTATGATGACAGAGGTCATGGAGAATACTGATTTCATTGTGATGACAATAGCCTGAAGCATTATGATGATGGGCATGATGTATTGTGATGACAGGGTTCATGGAGCATTGAGATGAAAAGGGTCATGGAGCACTGTGATTACAAGGGTCTTGGAGCATTGTGATGACATGGGAATGCAGCATTGTGATGAGAAGGCCATGGAACTTTCTGATGACATGCGTCATGGAGCTTTGTGATGACAAGGGCATGCAGCATTTTGATTTCAGGGGCCTTCAGCATTGTGATGACAAGTGTCATGGAACCTTGTGATGACTAGGTAGTGGAACATTGTGATGCCAAGAGTCATGGTGCATTGTTATGACAGGGGTAATGGAGCATTTTGATGAGAAGGTTTTGGAACATTGGTCTGAAATGTTTCATGGATTATTGTGATGAGAGTGGGCATGGAGCATTGTGATGACAAGGGCACGGAACACTGTGATACATGGGTCATGCAGGATTGTAATGAAAAAGGCATGGAGCATTGTCATGAGAAGGGCATCGAGCATTGTGATGACAAGTGTCATGGAGCTTTGTGATGACAAGGACATGGAGAAATGTGATGAGAGGGTTCAGGGAGCATTGTGATGACAGTGACATGGAGCTTTGTGATGACAAGTCATGGAGCATTTTGATGACAAGGGCATGGTGCATTGTGATGAGAAGGGCAGGGAGCATTTTGATGACCGGGTCATGCAGCAATTTGATGAATAGTGTAATGGAACATTTTGATTGCAGTGTTTATAGAACATTGTGATGTCAGGGGTCTTGGAGCTTTGGGATGAAAAGGGTCATGGAGCATTTTGATGACAGGGGTCATGGAACATTGTGCAGATATGTGGATGTAGCACTGTGATGACAGGGTCATGGAACACTGTTATTCCAGGTGTGAGGGAGTATTGTGATGACTAGTGATGGAACATTGTGATATCTCTGGTGAGAGAGCACTTTGATGAGAAGTCCATGGACCACTGTGATTACAATGTTTATGGAGCATTGCAATGAAAAGTTTGTGGTCGGCTGTGATGAAATGCGCGTGGCATATTTTGATGACAATGGTCATAGACCATTGTTCTGACAAAGACATGGAGCATTGTGATGACAAGGGTCACAGAGAATTGTGATGAAATGTTCATGGAACATTGTGGTTACAAATGTCACAGAGCCTTGTGATGACGCGGGCATGGACAATTGTGATGACAAACGTTATGAATCATTGTGATGACTGGAGTCACTGAGCATTGTCATGACAGGGGTCATGGAGCATTGTGATGACAAGGGCATGGAGCATTGTGATGAAAAGCTTGTGGGGCACTGTGATGACAAGCGCATGGTGCATTATGATGACATGTGTCATGGAGCATCGTGCTGACAAGCGCATGGAGCATTGTGATGACAAGGGTCATGGAGCATTGTGCTGAGAAAGGCATAGAGCATTTTGATGACAAGGGTCAAAGAGCATTGTGATGAAAATTCATGGAGCATTGTGGTTAAAAAGGTCACAGAGACAGTTGATGATGAGGACATGGACCACTGTGATGACAAAGGTCATGAAGCAATGTTATGACTGGAGACACGGAGCATTGTGATTACAGGGGTCATGGAGCATTATGATAACAAGGGCATGGAGCATTGTGATGACAAGGGCATGAAACATTGGTCTAAAGTTTCATGGATTACTGTGATGACAGTTGGAATGGCGCATTGTGATGACAAGGGCATGGAGCACTGTGATGAACAGGTCATGCATTATTGTGAAGAGAGGTGTCAGGGATCATTGTGATGACATATGTAATGGCCCTTTGTGATGGCAATGGCATGGAGCATTGTGATGCCAAGTGTGATGGAGCATTCTGATGACAAATGTAATGGAGCATTGCGATGACAATGGCTTGAAGCATTGTGATGACCAGGGTCAGGGAGCATTGTGCTGACAAGTGCATGGAGAATTGTGATGACAATGGCATGGAGCATTCTGATGACAAGCTTGTGGACTATTTTTATGACAATGGAATGGAGCATTGTGATGAAAACGGCATGGGGAATTGTAATGAAAGGGGCATGGAGCCTTTTCGTGACAGGGTTCAAGGAGCATTCTGATGACAAGTGTCAGGGAGCTTTGTGATGACAAGTGTATTGAGAATTGTGATGACAAAGGTAATGGAGCATTGTGATGAAAAGGGCATGGAGTATTGTGATGACAGGCATCATGGAGCGTTGTGATGACAAGTGTTATGGAACACTGTGATCACAAGCGTTTGGAGCATTGTGATGACAGAGGTCATGGATCATTTTGATTTCAATGAGCATGGAGCATTGTGATGACAAGGGCATGAAACAACCTGATCCCAAGGTTCATGGAGTATTGTGATGACAATGGAAATAGAGTATTGTGATGACAAGCGCATAGAGCATTGTAAAGACAAGGTCATGTAGCATTTTGCTGACAAAGGCATGGAGCATTGTGATGACATGTGTCATGGAGCACTGTGATGACAAGCGTCACGGAGCATTGTGAATACAGGGGTCATGGAGCATTGGGATGACAAGGGCATGGATCATTGTGATGACAAGGGTCATGGAGCACTGGGCTGAAAATGTTCATGGAGTGTTTTGATGACAGGGGTCATGGAGCATTGTGATGACTAGGGAATGGAGCATTGTGATGAAAAGAGTCCCGAATCATTGTGTTCTCAGGTGACATGGAGTGCTGTGATGACAGTGGTCATGGAGCATTGTGATGATATTGGCCATGGAGCATTGTGATGAGTAGGTCGTGGTGCATTAGGCTGAAAATTTTCATGGATTATTGTGATGACAGGGGTCATGGAGCACTGTGATGACAAGGGAATGGAGCATGGTGATGACAAGGTCCTGGAGCATTGTGATGAGAAGACCATGGAGACTTGTGATGACAATTCTCATAGAGCATTCTGATGAAAACGGGCATGGAGCATTGTGATTACTGGGGTCTTGGAGCACTGTGATGACTAGGGCATGGAGCATTGTGATGAGAAGGCCATGGAGCATTCTGATGACATGCGTCATGGAGTTTTTTGAGGACAACCATGGAGCACTGTGATTACAGGGGTCTTCGAACATTGTGAGGACAAGGGCATGGAGCATTGTGAGGAGAAGACCAAGGAGCATTCTGAAGGCATGCATCATTGAGCTTTGTGAAGACAAGGGCATGGAGCATTGAGATTACATGGGTCTTGGAGCATTGTGATGAAAAGGACATGGATCATTGTGATGAAAATGGCCTGGAACCTTGTGATGACAGGATTCAAGGAGGATACAGACAACAAAAGTCAGGGAGCATTTTGATGACAAGTGTATTGAGCATTGTGATAACAAAGGTCATGGAGCATTGTGATGAGAAGACCATTGATAATTGTGATGACGAGAGTCATGGGACATTGTGATGAAAAGTGATATTGTATATTGTGATCACAAGTGTTTGGAGCATTGTTATGACAGAGGTCATGGAGCATTTTGATTTCATTGTGATGACAATAGCATGAAGCATTATGATGATGGGCATGGGGCATTGTGATGACAGGGTTCATGGATCATTGAGATGAAAAGAGGCATAGAGGATTGTGATTACAGGGTTATTGGAGCATTGTGATGAGAAGGGTCATGGTGCTTTGTGATGACAGGACTATGGAACATCGTGATGGCAGGTGTAATGGAGCATTATTATCACAGGGGTAATTGAGCCTTGTGATGGCAAGGGCATGCAGCATTGTGATGAGAAGGCCATGGAACATTCTGATGACATGTGTCATGGAGCTTTGTGAAGACAAGGGCATGGAGCAATGTGATGAGAGCGTTCATGGAGCATCGTGATGACAATGAAATGGAGCATTGTGATGCCAAGGGTCATGGATCTTTGTGATGACAATGGTCATGGAGCATTTTGATGGCAAGGGCGTTGTGCAATGTGATGAGAAGGGCAGGGAGCATTGTGATGACAAATTTTAAGGAGCATTGTGATGACAAGATTGTGGAGCACTGTGATGACAAGCACATGGTGCATTGTGATGAAATGTGTCATTGAGCATTGTGCTGACAAGCGCATTAAGCATTGCGATGACAAGTCTCATGGAACATTCTGATGTAAAGGGGCATGGAGCATTGTGATTACAGGGGTCTTGGAGCACTGTGATGAGAAGGGCATGGAGCATTGTGATGAGAAGGCCATGAAGCATGCTGATGACATGCGTCATGGAGCTTTTTAATGACAAGGGCATGGAGCATTGTGATTACAGGGATCTTGGAGCATTGTGATGAATAGGGCATGGATCACTGTGATGAAAAAGGCATGGAACGTTGTCATGACAGGGTTCAAGGAGCATACTGACGACAAGTGTCAGGGAGCATTGTGATGACAAGTGTATTGAGCATTGTGATGACAACGATCATGGAGCATTGTGATGAAAAGACCATGGATGATTGTGATGATGAGTGTCATGGGGTGTTGAGATGATAAGTGTTATTGAACATTGTGATCACAAGGGTTTGGAGCATTATGATGACAGAGGTCATGGAGAATACTGATTTCATTGTGATGACAATAGCCTGAAGCATTATGATGATGGGCATGATGTATTGTGATGACAGGGTTCATGGAGCATTGAGATGAAAAGGGTCATGGAGCACTGTGATTACAAGGGTCTTGGAGCATTGTGATGACATGGGAATGCAGCATTGTGATGAGAAGGCCATGGAACTTTCTGATGACATGCGTCATGGAGCTTTGTGATGACAAGGGCATGCAGCATTTTGATTTCAGGGGCCTTCAGCATTGTGATGACAAGTGTCATGGAACCTTGTGATGACTAGGTAGTGGAACATTGTGATGCCAAGAGTCATGGTGCATTGTTATGACAGGGGTAATGGAGCATTTTGATGAGAAGGTTTTGGAACATTGGTCTGAAATGTTTCATGGATTATTGTGATGAGAGTGGGCATGGAGCATTGTGATGACAAGGGCACGGAACACTGTGATACATGGGTCATGCAGGATTGTAATGAAAAAGGCATGGAGCATTGTCATGAGAAGGGCATCGAGCATTGTGATGACAAGTGTCATGGAGCTTTGTGATGACAAGGACATGGAGAAATGTGATGAGAGGGTTCAGGGAGCATTGTGATGACAGTGACATGGAGCTTTGTGATGACAAGTCATGGAGCATTTTGATGACAAGGGCATGGTGCATTGTGATGAGAAGGGCAGGGAGCATTTTGATGACCGGGTCATGCAGCAATTTGATGAATAGTGTAATGGAACATTTTGATTGCAGTGTTTATAGAACATTGTGATGTCAGGGGTCTTGGAGCTTTGGGATGAAAAGGGTCATGGAGCATTTTGATGACAGGGGTCATGGAACATTGTGCAGATATGTGGATGTAGCACTGTGATGACAGGGTCATGGAACACTGTTATTCCAGGTGTGAGGGAGTATTGTGATGACTAGTGATGGAACATTGTGATATCTCTGGTGAGAGAGCACTTTGATGAGAAGTCCATGGACCACTGTGATTACAATGTTTATGGAGCATTGCAATGAAAAGTTTGTGGTCGGCTGTGATGAAATGCGCGTGGCATATTTTGATGACAATGGTCATAGACCATTGTTCTGACAAAGACATGGAGCATTGTGATGACAAGGGTCACAGAGAATTGTGATGAAATGTTCATGGAACATTGTGGTTACAAATGTCACAGAGCCTTGTGATGACGCGGGCATGGACAATTGTGATGACAAACGTTATGAATCATTGTGATGACTGGAGTCACTGAGCATTGTCATGACAGGGGTCATGGAGCATTGTGATGACAAGGGCATGGAGCATTGTGTTGACAGGGGCATGGAGCATTGGTCTGACAAGTTTCATGGATTATTGTGATGACATTGGGCATGGTGCATTGTGATGACAAGGGCATGGAGCATTGTGATGAGAAGGTCAAGGAGAATTGTGAAGACAGGTGTCAGGGAGCACTGTGATGACATATGTCATGGTCCATTGTGATGACAATGGCATGGAGCATTGTGAAGCCAAATGTAATGGAGAAATGTGAGGACAAATATAATGGAGCATTTTGATGATTAGGGCTTGGAGCATTATGATGACAAGGGCCATTGAAAATTTTCATGACAAGGTCGAGAAGCATTGTGATGACAAGGTCCTGGAGCATTGTGATGACAAAACCATGGAGCCTTGTGATGACAAGTCTCATGGAGCATACTGATGAAAAGGGGCATGGAGCATTGTGATTACAGGGGTCTCGGAACATTGTGATGACAAGGGCATGGCACATTGTGAGGAGAAGACCAAGGAGCATTCTGATGGCATGTGTCCTTGAGTTTTGTGATGACAAGGGCATGGAGCATTGTGATTACAGGGGTCTTGGAGCACTGTGATGGAAAGGACATGGAACATTGTGATGAAAAAGGCATGGAGCCATGTAATGACAGGGTTCAAGGAACATACTGACAAGTGTCATGGAGCATTGTGATGACAGGTGTCATGAAGAATTGTGATAACAAGAGCATGGAGCATTGTGATGACAAGTGCATGGAACATTGTTCTAATATGTTTCATGGATTATGGCGATGACAGTTGGAATGGCGCATTGTGATGACAAGGGCATGGAGCATTGTGATGACCAGGTCATGCAGTATTGTGAAGAGAGGTGTCAGGGAGCATTCTGATGACATATGTAGTGGCCCGCTCTGATGACAATGGCATGGAGAATCGTGATGCCAAGTGTCATGGAGGATTCTGATGACAAAGGTAATGGAGCATTGTGATGACAATGGCTTGGAGCATTGTGATGACAAGGGTCAAGAAGCATTGTGCTGAAAATCGCATGGAGAATTGTGATGACAAGTGTCATGGAGCATTCTGATGACAATCTTGTGGAGTATTTTGATGACAATGGCATGGAGCATTGTGATGAAAACGGCATGGGGCATTGTTATGAAAGAGGCATGGAGCCTTTTCCTGACATGGTTCAAGGAACATTCTGATGACAAGTGTCAGGGAGCATTGTGATGACAAGTGTATTGAGAATTGTGATGACAAAGGTCATGGAGCATTGCGATGAAAAGGGCATGGAGTATTGTGATGACAGGCATCATGGAGCGTTGTGATGACAAGTGTTATGGAACATAGTGATCACAAGGGTTAGGAGCATTGTGATGACAGAGCTCATGGATCATTTTGAATTCAAGGAGCATGGAGCATTGTGATGACATGGGCAGAAAGCAATGTGATCCCAAGTTTCATGGAGGATTGTGATGAGAAGCAAATAGAGCATTGTAATGACAAGGTCTTTTAGCATTTTGCTGACAAAGGCATGGAGCATTGTGATGACAGGTGTCATGGAGCCCTGTGATGACAAGCGTCACAGAACATTGTGAAAACAGTGGTCATGGAGCATAGGGATGACAGGGACATGGATCATTTTGATGACAAGGGTCATGGAACATTGGGCTGAAAATGTTCATGGAGTATTGTGATGACAGGTGTCATGGAGCAGTGTGATGACTAGGGAATGGAACACTGTGATGACAAGAGTCCCGAATCATTGTGTTGTCAGGTGTCATGGACTGTTGTGATGACAGTGGTAATGGAGCATTTTGATGATATTGGCCATGGAGCATTGTGATGAGAAGACCTTGGGTAATTGTGATATCGAGCATCATGGAGAACTGTAATGACAAGGGGCATGAAGCATTGTGATGACAGGTGTCAGGGAGCATTGTGATGACAGGGGTCATGGAGCATTGTGATGACAAGGGCATGGAGCTTTGTGATGACATGTGCATGGAGCATTGTGATGACAAGTGCATGGAGCATTACAATGTCAAGTGGATGGAGAATTGTGATGACAAGAGCATGTAACATTTTGATGAGAAGTGTCATGTAGCATTGTGATGACAAGGACATGGAGAATTGTGATGACAAGGGACATGGAGCATTTTGATAACCAGGGCATGGTGCATTGTGATGACAGGGGTCATGGAGCATTATTATGAGAACGGCCATGGTGCATTCTGACATAAGATATCACTTATGAAGGGAATGTAAACATGGCTACATATGAACTGATTTAGGGAAGAGAACAGAGTATCAGATTTAGAAAACAATCTAACGCTTGCTTAAGTTGAAAGAGCGGTGGGGAGATGCACAAAACATAAGATTGATATTAGCACAGGTACCGTTCCATAATCCAAAAACAGAAGAGACAAGCCCTACTCCTTCCTCAGTGAATGGAACTCAACATCCCTAATCCCCTCAGAGAAATATATCTGACTAGTAAGAATTTTAAAACCTATGTATTGATATGTCTCCGTAAGGGAACCAAGTGTGTCTAGAACGACATAAACATGGCAGTGAGAATCAGCTCAAACCCACTATAAAAATGAATTTCAAAACAAAACATAAAAACAGTAAAATTCTTACACAATACCTTCAGGGGTTCTGATGAAACCTGGAATGACCGTATCTACAATGACAGCTGGATGTGGCATAAGGCTGGTCACTTGGGACTGAGAGGCTTGGTGAGATTGGGTGAAAAAATGCAGACCCTTTAAAGCAATAATGCCTGCCACCCATTCCATGGTTCCCATCTCTCCAGGTAGAAGGGAATATCACTACAGTTATAACGTGTATGGGAACGTAGAGAATGGAAATCATCTGATGGTGAAAGGTTTCTAAAACTCTACTACATTTTTCTCTCCTTGTGCTCCAGTTTGACATTCCAACTGCTTTACTATCAATCTCCCAACTTGGAAAGTCAGCCCCTATATCCTCCTGGTACGCACAGTTGGCAAATTGTGCAGAGGATATAAGGGAAGAGAGAGAAACAATTAGAGAGTAGCTGTAGGCATTTGGACGGCCACATGTCTCTCTAATTTTCCATCACAAAGAGGAATTAACCAAAGTCTCAGCCTGCCCCCCAGAACCAGTATAAGTCCAGAAGCAAAAGTGTTGATTTGCGGTCAGATCACAAAAAAGCGAGTTGAAAAATGGAGCTCAGGGCCACAGCAATTCACTAACCTGCAGAGTTATAAAGGACTACTCTCTTCGAAAAATCTGTTGAGGGAAAGCCACGAGGCGGAAGGGAAAATGAGGCAGAATGGCATGAAATAGATTTCAAAAGGTACTTTGGAATCACCTTTAAACACAGGAAAAGCATTACAACTTCGAAAATTATGGAAATGGCCATAAAGGGCATATGGGTTTTCACGTGCATAGATGCAGGAGAAAACGCATATGCCCTTTTTGGACAAGCAAGCAAGCGGGCAATGCAAATCTGCACTACAAAGAAGTATCACTTCCCACCTGTCAAAAGGGACATCCACAAAATGGGTAAAAACCAGAAAGGCAAGACAGGCCCTGGAGAACAGGGAGTCTTCTTATGCTGATGGGCGGGATGTAAATTGCCAACTGCCTCTCTGGAGGAGTGCATTGTGTTCCCTAAAACAAGTAAACAACAGAGCTACAGAGCCAAGGGCACTTCCAGTCTAGGGAATATACCTTGGGAAAACTGAAAATAAATAAGACAGATCCACACCAAAATTCAGGGCTGCACTGCTTACAAAAATCTCAACTTGGGTACACATTAAATATCCCAGGAAAGACAAAAATGGTTCAGGAAATTGTGGTACTTACGTATGATGGAATATCCCTCAGCCATGAAATCAATGTCATAAGGCCAGTAGTAGCAAAATGAGTGGATTCAGGTACGATAATTCTAAGTGAAATAAGTCACACAGAAAAAGAAACTTATCATAAGATATCACTTATGAAGATCCTGTAAACATGGCTACACATGAACTGAGTTAGGAAAGAAAAGAGAGACTCACATTTAAAAAAAAAAACGCTTATGCTTGCTTAAGGGGGAAGGAGAGGTGGGGTGATGCATAAAATCAGAGTTTGATATTAGTACAGGTACCGTTCCAAAAACCAAATACGAAATAGACAAAACCTACACCTTCCTCAGTGAAAGGGACTCAACACCCCATATTCACCACAGAGTAATATATCTTAAAAGTATGAATCTTAAAACCTATGTATAGATATGTCTCCATAAGGGAATCAAGTGTGTCTAGACTGGCTTAAACATGACAGTGAGAATCAGCTCAAACCCACTATAAAAAGGAATTTCAAAAACAAAACAAAAAAACAGGGAAATTTCTTTCAATTCCTTCAGGGTCTCTGATGAAACCTGGAATGACCCTATCTACAATGACAGCTGGATGTGGCATACGGATGGACACTTGGGACTGAGAGGATTGGTGAGATGGGGTGAGCAAATGCAGACCCTTTAAAGCAATAATGAGGGGCACCCATTCCATGGGTCCCAACTCTCCAGGTTGAAGGGAATATTACTACAGCTATTACATGTACGGGAAACCTAGAGAATGGACACACTGTGAATACGAAAGGTCTCTAAAACTCATCTAATAATCCCTCTCCTGGTGCTCCGGTTTGACATTCCAACTGCTTTACTATCAATCTCCCAACTTGGAGAGACAGACCCTTTAACCTCCTGGTTCTCACAGGTTGCCAATTTGGCACAGGATGAAACGGAAGAGGAAGAACCAAAGAGAGAGTAGCTGTTAGGCATTTGGACGGGCATATGTCACTCTTATTTCCAGGGAGGAAGAAGAATTGACCAAGGTCCCAGCCACACAACGGGAACCAGTATATGTTCTGAACCAAAATATTTGACTTGCGTTCAGCTCAGAAAAAACGAGTTAAATATGGAGCTCAGGGGCACAGCAATTCACAAACTGGCAGAGTAATAAAGGGCAACTATCGTCCAAAATCCTGTTGAGGGAAGGCAACGTGGCAAACTTGAAAGGGAGGCAGAATTGCAGGAAACAGATTTCAAGAGGTACGTTGGAATCGCCTTTAAAGCACAGGAAGAGGGGCACAACTTCGACAATGATGCACTTGGCTAAAAAGGGCGTTTGCATTTTCTCCTGAATATATTCAGGAGAAAACACATACGTCATTTTTGGAAAAGCAAGCAAGTGGGCAATGCAAATCTTCACTACAAAGAAGTATCACTTCCCTCCGGTGAAAATGAACATCCACAAAATATGTAAAGACCAGAAAGGCAAGACAGGCCCTGGAGAACAGGGAGCCTTGTTATGCTGATGGGCGGGATGTAAATTGCCAACTGCCTCTCTGGAGGAGAGCATTGTGTTCCCTAAATCAAGTAAACAACAGAGCTCCAGAGCCAAGGACACTTCCAGTCAAGGGAATATACCTTGGGAAAACTGAAAATCAATAAGACAGAATCACCACAAAATTTAGGGCTGCACTGCTTACAAGAACCTCAACTTGGGTACACCTTAAATATCCCAGGAAATATAAAAATGGTTCAAAAAATTGTGGCACTTACGTATGATGGAATATCCCTCAGCTATGAAATCAATGTCATAAGACCAGTAGAAGCAAAATGAGTGGATACAGGTACGATGATTCTAAGTGAAATAAGTCACACAGAAAAAGAAACGTATCATAAGATATCACTTATGAAGATCCTGTAAACATGGCTACACATGAAATGAGTTAGGGAAGAGAACAGAGTCTCACATTTAGAAAACACTCTTATGACTGCTTAAGAGGGATGGAGAGGTGAGGTGATGCATAAATCCAGAGTTTGATATATACACAGGTAGATTTCCAAAAACCAAGTATGGAATAGACAAGACCTACACCTTCCTCAGGGAAAGGGACTCAAAACCCCATATTTCCCGCAGAGGAATATATCTGACTAGTAAGAATCTTAAAACCTATGTATTGATATATCTCTTTCAGGGAATCAATTGCTCTAGACTGGCATAAACATGGCAGCGAGAATCAGCTCAAACCCACTATACAAAGGAATTTGAAAAACAAAAAACAGGGAAATTCTTTACAATTCTTTCAGGGTCTCTGATGAAACCTGGAATGACCCTATCTACAATGACAGCTGCATGTGGCATAAGGCTGGAAACATAGGACTGAGAGGATTGCTGAGTTTGGGTGAGCAAATGCAGACCCTTTAAAGCAATAATGCATGGCACACATTCCATGGGTCCCAACTCTCCATGTTGAATGGAATATTACTACAGCTATAACATGTATGGGAAACCTAGAGAATGGACACACTGTGAATACGAATAGTCTCTAAAACTCAACGTATAGTCCCTCTCCTGGTGCTCCGGTTTGACTTTCCAACTGCTTTACTATCAATCTCCCAACATGGAGAGACCGCACCTTTAACCTCCTGTTTCGCACAGGTTGCCAATTTCGCAGAGGATGAATGGGAGGAGGGAGAACCAATGAGAGAGTAGCTGTTAGGTATTTGGACGGGCATATGTCACTCTTATTTCCCGGGAGGAATAAGAATTGACCAAAATCTCAGCCACCCACCGGGAACCAGTATATGTCCTGAACCAAAATATAGGACTTGCGTACAGCTCAGAAAAAAACAGTTAAAAAACGGAGCTCAGGGGCACAGCAATTCACAAACTGGCAGAGTAATAAAGGACAACTATCGTCCAAAAACCTGTTGAGCGAAGGCCACGAGGCGGACTTGAAAGCCAGGCAGAATAGCCAGAAATGGATTTCAAGAGGTACGTTGGAATCACCTTTAAAGCACAGGAAGAGGGGCACAACTTCGATAATGATGTACTTGGCCAAAAAGGGCTTATGCATTTTCTCCTGAGTATATTCAGGGAAAAACGCATACACTTTTTTTGGCCAAGCAAGCAAGCGTTCATGCAAGTCTGCACTACAAAGAAGTATCATTTCCCACCGGTCCACAGGAACATCGAAAAAATGGGTAAAAATCAGAAATTCAAGACAGGCCCTGGAGAACAGGGAGCCTTGTTATGCTGATGGGCGGGATGTATATTGCCAACTGCCTCTCTGGAGGAGTGCACTGTGTTCCCTAAAAGAAGTAAACAACAGAGCTACAGATCCAAGGGAACTTCCAGTCTAGGGAATATACCTTGGGAAAACTGAAAATCAATAAGACAGAGCCACACAAATCTTTAGGCCTGCACTGCTTACAAGAACGTCAACTTGGGTACACCTTAAATATCCCAGGAAATATAAAAATGGTTCAAAAAATTGTGGTACTTACATGCGATGGAATATCCCTCAGACATGAAAACAATGTCATAAAACCAGTAGCAGCAAAATGAGTGGATTCAGGTACGATGATTCTAAGTGAAATAAGTCACACAGAAAAAGAAACGTATCATAAGATATCACTTATGAAGATCCTGTAAACATGGCTACACATGAAATGAGTTAGGGAAGAGAACAGAGTCTCACATTTAGAAAACACTCTTATGCCTGCTTAAGGGGGAAGGAGAGGTGGGGTGATGCATAAAACCAGAGTTTGATATAAGCACAGGTACTGTTCCAAAAACCAACTATGGAAGACACAAGACCTACACCTTGCTCATTGAAAGGGACTCGAAACCCCATATTTCCCGCAGAGGAATATATCTGACTAGTAAGAATCTTAAAACCTAGGTATTGATATGTCTCCGTAAGGGAATCAAGTGTGTCTAGACTGGCATAAACCTGGCTGTGAGAATCAGCTGAAACCAACTATAAAAAGGAATTTCAAAAAGAAAACCAAAAAACAGGGAAATTCTTTACAATTCCTTGAGGGATTCTGAGGAAACCTGGAATGACCCTATCTACAACGACAGCTGGATGTGGCATAAGGCTGGACACATGGGACTGAGAGGATTGGTGAGATTGGGTGAGCAAACGCAGACCCTTTAAAGCAATAATGCATGGCACCCATTCCATGGGTCCCAACTCTCCAGGTTGAAGGGAATATTACTACAGCTATAAAATGTATGGGAAACGTAGAGAATGGACACACTGTGAATACGAAAGATTTCTAAATCTCAACGAATAGTCTCTCTCCTGGTGCTCAAGTTTGATATTCCAACTGCTTTACTATCAATCTCCCAACTTGGAGAGACAGCACCTTTAACTTCCTGGTTCGCACAGGTTGCCAATTTGGCAAAAATGATAGGGAAGAGGGAGAAACAATGAGAGAGTAGCTGTTATGCATTTGGACGGGCACATGTCACTCTAATTTCCCGGGAGGAAGAAGATTTGACCAAAGTCTCAGCCACCCACTGGGAAACAGTATAGTTCCTGAACCAAAATATTGGACTTGCGTTCAGCTCAGAAAAAACGAGTTAAAAATGGAGCTCAGGGGCACAGCAATTCACAAACTGGCAGAGTAATAAAGGGCAACTATCGTCCAAAAATCTTTTGAGGGAAGGAAACGAGGCGGACTTGAAAGTGAGGCAGAATAGCAGGAATCAGATTTCAAGAGGTACGTAGGAATCGCCTGTAAAGCAAAGGAATAGGTGCACAACGTAGACAATGATGCACTTGGCCAAAAAGGGCGTATGCGTTTTGTCCTGAATATATTCAGGAAAAAACGCATACGCCCTTTTTGGCCAAGCAAGCAAGCGGACAATCCAAATCTGCACTACAAAGAAGTATCACTTCCCACAGGTCAAAAGGGACATCCACAAAATGGGTAAAAACCGGAAAGGCAAGACAGGTCCTGGAGAACAGGGAGCCTTGTTATGCTGATGGGCGGGATGTAAACTGCCAACTGCCTCTCTGGAGTAGTGCATTGTGTTCCCTAAAACAAGTAAACAACAGAGCTACAGAGCCAAGGGCACTTCCAGTCTAGGGAATATACCTTGGGAAAACTGAAAATCAATAAGACAGAGCCACCCCAAAATTTAGGGCTGAACTCCTTACAAGAACCTCAACTTGGGTACACCTTAAGTATCCCAGGAAAGATAAAAATTGTTCAAAATATTGTGGTACTTACGTATGATGGAATATCCCTCAGCCATGAAATCAATGTCATAATACCAGAAGCAGCAAAATGAGTGGATTCAGGTACGATGATTCTAAGTGAAATAAGTCACACAGAAAAAGAAACTTATCATAAGATAATACTTATGAAGATCCTGTAAACATGGCTACACATGAACTGAGTTAGGAAAGAGAAGAGAGTCTCACATTTAGAAAACTCTCTTATGCCTGCTTAAGGGGGAAGGAGAGGTTGGGTGATGCATAAAACCAGAGTTTGATATAAGCACAAGTACCGTTCAAAAAACCAACTATGGAATAGACAAGACCTACACCTTCCTCAGTGAAAGGGACTCAGAACACCATATTTCCCGCAGAGGAATATATCTGACTAGTAAGAATCTTAAAACATATGTATTGATAGGTCTCTTTTAGGGAATCAAGTGCGTCTAGACTGGCATAAACATGGCAGCGAGAATCAGCTCAAACTCACTATAAAACGGAATTTCAAAAACAAAACAAAAAAACAGCGAAATTCTTTACAATTCCTTCAGGGTCTCTGATGAAACTTGGAATGACCCTATCTACAATGACACCTGGAGGTGGCATAAGGCTGGACACATGGGACTGAGAGAATTGGTGAGATTCGTGAGCAAATGCAGACACTTTAAAACAATAATGCATGGCACCCATTTCATGGGTCCCAACTCTCCAGGTTGAAGGGAATATTACTACAGCTATAACATGTATGGGAAACCTAGAGAATGGACACACTGTGAATAGGAAAGTTTTCTAAAACTCAACGAATAGTCCCTCTCCTGGTGCTCCAGTTTCACTTTCTAACTGCTTTACTATCAATCTCCCAACCTGCAGAGACAGCACCTTTAACGTCCTGGTTCGCACAGGTTGCTAATTTGCAAAGGATGAAAGGGAAGAGGGAGAACCAATGAGAGAGTAGCTGTTAGGCATTTGAACGGGCACATGTCACTCTTATTTCCCGGGAGGAAAAGAATTTACCAAAGTCTCAGCCACCCACCCGGAACCAGTATAGGTCTTAAACCAAAATATGGGACTTTTGTTCAGCTCACAAAAAAAACGAGTTAAAAAATGGAGCTATAGGGCAGAGCAATTCACAAACTGGCAGAGTAATAAAGGACAACTATCATCCAAAAATCTGTTGAGGGAAGGCAACGAGGCGGACTTGAAAGTGAGGCAGAATAGCAGGAAACAGATTTCAAGAGGTACGTTGGAATCGCCTTTAAAGCACAGGAAGAGGGGCACAACTTCGACAATGATGCACATGGCCAAAAAGGGCGTATGCGTTTTCTCCTGAGTATATTCAGGAGAAAACGCATATGCCCTTTTTGCCAAGCAAGCAAGCGGACAATGTAAGCCTGCACTACAAAGAAGTGTCACTTCCCACCGGTCCAAAGGGACATCCACAAAAAGAGTATAAACCAGAAATTCAAGACAGGCCCTGGAGAACAGGGAGCCTTGTTATTCTGATGGGCGGGATGTAAATTAACAATTGCCTCCCTGGAGGAGTGCATTGTGTTTCCTAAAACAATTAAACAACAGAGCTACAGAGCCAAGGACACTTCCAGTCTAGGGAATACACCTTGAGAAAACTGAAAATCAATAAGACAGAGCCACCCCGAAATTTAGGGCTGCACTGCTTACAAGAAACTCAACTTGGGTACAACTTAAATATCCCAGGAAATATAAAAATGGTTCAAAAAATTGTGGTACTTACGTACAAAGGAATATCCATCAGCCATGAAATCAATGTCATAAGACCAGTAGCAGCTAAATGAGTGGATTCAGGTACGATGATTCTAAGTGAAATAAGTCACACAGAAAAAGAAACGTATCATAAGATATCACTTATGGAGATCCTGTAAACATGGCTACACATGTACTGAGTTAGGAAAGAGAACAGAGTCTCACATTTAGAAAACACTCTTATGCCTGCTTAAGGGGGAAGGAGAGGTGGGGAGATGCATAAACACAGAGTTTGATATAAGCACAGGTACCGTTCCAGAAACCAACTATGGAATAGACAAGACCTACACCTTCCTCAGTGAAAGGGACTCAAAACCCCATATTTCCTGCAGAGGAATATATCTGACTAGTAAGAATCTTAAAACCTATGTATTCATATGTCTCCGTAAGGCAATCAAGTGTTTCTAGACTGGCATAATCATGGCAGCGAGAATCAGCTCAAACAAACTATAAAAAGGAATTTCTAAAACAAAACAAAAACACAGGGAAATTCTTTACAATTCCTTCATGGTCTCTGATGAAACTTGGAATGACCCTATCTAGAACGACAGCTGGAGGTGGCATAAGGCTGGAAACATGGGACTGAGAGGATTGGTGAGATTCGTGAGCAAATGCAGACCCTTTAAAGCAATAATGCATGGCACCCATTCCATGGGTCCCAACTCTCCAGGTTGTAGGGAATATTACTACATGTATAACATGTATGGGAAACCTAGAGAATGGACACACTGTGAATACGAAATGTCTCTAAAGCTCAAGGAATAGTCCCTCTCCTGGTGCTCCGGTTTGACTTTCCAACTGCTTTACTATCAATCTCCCAACCTGGAGAGACAGCACCTTTAACCTCCTGTTTCGCACCGGTTGCCAATTTGTCAAAGGATGAAACGGAAGAGGGAGAACCATATAGAGAGTAGCTGTTAGGCATTTGGACGGGCACATGACACTCTTATTTCCCGGGAGGAAGAAGAATTAACCAAAGTCTCAGCCAACAACTGGGAACCAGAATAGGTCCTGAACCAAAATATGAGACTGGCGTTAAGCTCACAAAAAAGAGTTAAAACAAGGAGCTATAGGGCAGAGAAATTCACCAACTGGCAGAGTAATAAAGGACAACTGTCATCCAAAAATTTGTTGAGGGAAGGCAAAGAGGCGGAATTGAAAATGAGGCAGAATAGAAGGAAACGGATTTCAAGAGGTACGTTGGAATCGCCTTTAAAGCACAGGAAGAGGGGCACAACTTCGACAATGATGTACTTGTCCAAAAAGGGTGTATGCGTTTTTTCCTGAGTATATTCAGGAGAAAACACATACGCCCTTTTTGGCCAAGCAAGCAAGCGGACAATGTAAGTGTGCACAACAAAGAAGTATCACTTCCCACCTGTCCAAAGGGACATCCACAAAAAGGGTAAAAACCAGAAATTCAAGACAGTCCCTGGAGAACAGGGAGCCTTGTTATGCTGATGGGCAGGATGTAAACTGCCAACTGCCTCTCTGGAGGAGTGCATTGTGTTCCCTAAAACAAGTAAACAACAGAGCTACAGAGCCAAGGACACTTCCAGTCTAGGGAATATACTTTGGGAAAACTTAATATCAATAAGACAGAGCCACCGCAAAATTTAGGGCTGCACTGCTTACAAGAACCTCAACTTGGGTACACATTAAATATCGCAGGAAATATAAAAATGGTTCAAAAAATTGTGGTACTTATGTACGATGGAATATGCCTCAGCCATGAAATCAATGTCATAAGACCAGTAGCAGCAAAATGAGTGGATTCAGTTATGATGATTCTAAGTGAAATAAGTCAAACATAAAAAGAAACGTATCATAAGATATCACTTATGAAGATCCTGTAAACATGGCTACACTTGAACTGAGTTAGGAAAGAGAAAAGAGTCTCACATTAGAAAACACTCTTATGCCTGCTTAAGGGGGAAGGAGAGGTGGGGTGATGAATAAAACCAGAATTTGATATAAGCACAGGTACCTTTCCAAAAACCAAGTATGGAATAGACAAGACCTACACCTTCCTCAGTGAAAGGCACTCAAAACCCCATATTTCCCGCAGAGGAATATATCTGTCTAGTAAGAATCTTAAAACCTATGTATTGATATGTCTCTGTAAGGGAATCAAGTGTGTCTAGACTGGCATAAAGATGGCAGCGAGAATCAGCTCAAACCCACTATAAAAATGAATTTCAAAAACAAAACAGAGAAACAGCGGAATTCTTTACAATTCCTTCAGGGTCTCTGATGAAACTTGGAATGACGCTATCTAGAACGACACCTGGAGGTGGCATAAGGCTGGACACATGGGACTGAGAGGATTGGTGAGATTCGTGAGCAAATGAAGACGCTTTAAAGCAATAATGCATGGCACCCATTCCATGGGTCCCAACTCTCCAGGTTGTAGGGAATATTACTACAGCTATAACATGTATGGGAACCCTAGAGAATGGACACACTGTGAATATGAAAGGTTTCTAAATCTCAACGAATATTCCCTCTCCTGGTGCTCCAGTTTGACTTTCTAACAGCTTTACAATCAATCTCCCAACCTGCAGAGACAGCACCTTTAACCTCCTGGTTCGCACAGGTTGCCAATTTGGCAAAGGATGAAAGGGAAGAGGGAGAACCAATGAGAGGGTAGCTGTTAGGCATTTGGACGGGCACGTGTCACTCTTATTTCCCGGGAGGAAGAAGAATTAACTAAAGTCTCAGCCACCCACCTGGAACCAGTATAGGTCCTAAACCAAAATATGGGACTTGTGTTCAGCTCACAAAAAACGAGTTAAAAAATGGAGCTATAGTGCAGAGCAATTCACAAACTGGCAGAGTAATAAAGGACGACTATCATCCAAAAATCGGTTGAGGGAAGGCAACGAGGCGGACTTGAAAGCGAGGCAGAATAGCAGGAAACAGATTTCAAGAAGTACGTTGGAATTGCCTTTAAAGCACAGTAAGAGGGGCACAACTTCGACAATGATGCACTTGGCCAAAAAGGGTGTATGCGTTTTCTCCTGCGTATATTCAGGAGAAAACGCATACGCCCTTTTTGTCCAAGCAAGCAAGCGGACAATGTAAGTCTGCAATACAAATAAGTGTCACTTCCCTCCGGTCCAAATGGACATCCACAAAAAGGGTAAAAACCAGAAATTCAAGACAGGCCCTGCAGAACAGGAAGCCTTGTTATGGTGATTGGAGGGATGTGAATTGCCAACAGCCTCTCTGGAGGAGTGCACTGTGTTCCCTAAAGCAAGTAATCAAAAGATCTACAGAGCCAAGGACACTTCCAGTCTTGGGAATATACCTTGGGAAACTGAAAATCAATAAGCCAGAGCCACCCCCAAATTTAGGGCTGCACTGTTTACAACAACCTCAACTTGGGTACACCTTAAATATCCCAGGAAATATAAAAATGGTTCAAAAAATTGTGGTACTTATGTACGATGGAATATCCCTCAGCCATGAAATCAATGTCATAAGACCAGTAGCAGCAAAATGAGTGGATTCAGGTACGATGATTCTAAGTGAAATAAGTCACACAGAAAAAGAAGCTTATCATAAGATATCACTTATGAAGATCCTGTAAACATGGCTAGACATGAACTGAGTTAGGAAAGAGAACAGAGTCTCACATTTAGAAAACACTCTTATGCCTGCTTAAAGGGGAAGGAGAGGTGGGGTGATGCATAAACCCAGAGTTTGATATAAGCACAGGTACCGTTCCAAAGTCCAACTATGTAATACACAAGAACTACCTATACCTTCCTCAGTGAAAGGGACTCAAAACCCCATATTTCCCGCAGAGGAATATATCTGACTAGTAAGAATCTTAAAACCTATGTATTGATATGTCTCTGTAAGGGAATCAAGTGTGTCTAGACTGGCATAAACATGGCAGCGAGAATCAGCTCAAACCCACTATTAAAAGGAATTTCAAAAACAAAACAACAAAACAGGGAAATTCTTTACAATTCCTTCAGGGTCTCTGATGAAACGTGGAATGACCCTGTCTACAATGACAGCTGGATGTGGCATAAGGCTGGACACTTGGGACTGAGAGGATTGGTGAGATTGGGTGAGCAAATGCAGAGCCTTTAAAGCAATAATGCATGGCACCCATTCCATGGGTCCCAACTCTCCAGGTTGAAGGGAATATTACTACAGCTATAACATGTACGGGAAACCTAGATAATGGACACTGTGAATACGAAAGTTTTCTAAAACTCAACGAATAGTCCCTATCCTGATGCTCCGGTTTGACTTTCCAACTGCTTTACTATCAATCTCCCAACTTGGAGAGACAGCCCCTTTAACCTCCTGGTTCGCACAGGTTGCCAATTTGGCAGAGGATCAAAGGGAAGAGGTAGAACAAATGAGAGAGTAGCTGTTAGGCATTTGGACAGGCTCATGTCACTCTAATTGCCCGGCAGGAAGAATAATTATCCAAAGTCTCAGGCACTCACCGGTATCCAGTATAGGTCCTGAACCAAAATTTTGGACTTGCTTTCAGCTCACAAAAAATGAGCTGAAAAATGGAGCTCAGGGGCAGAGCAATTCACAAACTGGCAGAGTAATAAAGGCCAACTATGTTCCAGAAATCTGCTGAGGGAAGGCAACGAGGCGACCTTCTAGGCGAGGCAGAATAGCAGGAAACAGATTTCAAGTGGTTCGTTGGAATCACCTGTAAAGCACAGGAAGAGGGGCACAAATTCGAAAATGATGCACTTTGCCAAAAAGGGCGTATGCGTTTTCTCCTGAACATATGCAGGGGAAAACTCATACGCCCTTTTTGGCCAAGCAAGCAAGTGGGCAATGCAAATCTGCACAGCAAAATAGTATCACTTCCCACCAGTCAAAAGGGACATCCACAATATGTGTAAAAACCAGAAATCCTAGAAAGGCCCTGGAGAACATGGAGCCTTGTTATGCTGATGGGCGGGATGTAAATTGCCAACTGCCTCTCTGGAGGAGTGCATTGTGTTCCCTAAAACAAGTAAACAACAGAGCTACAGAGACAAGGGGACTTCCATTCTAGGGAATATACCTTGGGAAAACTGAAAATCAATAAGATAGAGCCACCCCAAAATTTAGGGCTGCACTGCTTACAAGAATCTCAAATTGAGTACTCTCTAAATATCCCAGGATAGATAAAAATGATTCAAAAAATTGTGGTACTTATGTACGATGGATTATCCCTCAGCCATGAAATCAATGTCATAATGCCAGTAACAGGAAAATGAATGGATTCAGGTACGATGATTCTAAGTGAAATAAGTCACACAGAAAAACAAACTTATCATAAGATAGCACTTATGAATTTTCTGTAACATGGCTACACATGAACTGAGTTAGGAAAGCGAACAGTGTCTCACATTTAGAAAACACACTTATGCCTGCTTAAGGAGGAAGGAGAGGTGGGGTGATGCATAGAACCAGAGTTTGATATTAGTACAAGTACCATTCCAAAATCAAAATACGGAATAGACAAGACCTACACCTTCATCAGTGAAAGGGACGCAAAACCCAATATTCTGCGCAGAGGTATATATCTGACTAGTAAGAATCTTAAAACCTATGTATTGATATGTCACGGTAAGGGAATCAAGTGTGTCTAAACTGACATAAACATGGCAGTGAGAATCAGCTCAAACCCAGTAAAAAAAGTAATTTCAAATACAAAACAAAAAAAACAGGGAAAATCTTTACAATTCCTTCAGGGGCTCTGATGAAACCTGGAATGACCCTACCTACAACGAGAGCTGGATGTGGCATAAAGCTGGACACTTGAGACTGAGAGGTTTGGTGAGACTGGGTGAGCAAAGGCAGACCCTTTAAAGCAATAATATGTGGCACCCATTCCATGTGTCCCAACTCTCCTTGTGTAAGGGAATATTACTACAGCCATAACATTTACGGGAAACCTAGAGAATGGACACACTGTGAATACGAAAGGTTTCTAAAACTCAACTTATAGTCCCTCTCCTTGTGCTCCACTTTGACCTTCTAACGGCTTTACTATCAATCTCCCAACTTGGAGCGATAGACCGTAAAACCTCCTGGTTCGCACAGGTTGCCAATTTGGCAGAGGATGAAAGGGAAGAGGGAGAACCAATGAGAGAGTAGCTGTTACGCATTTGGACAGGTACATGTCACTTTAATTGCCCGGCAGGAAGTAGAATTAACCAATGTCTCAGCCACCCGCCGGGAACCAGTATAGGTTTTGAACCATAATTTTGGATTTGCTGTCAGCTCACAAAAACGAGTTGAAAAATGGAGCTAAGGGGCACAGCAATTTACAAACTGGCAGAGTAATAGAGGACAACTATCGTCCAAAAATCTTTTGAGGGAAGGCAGAGAGGCGGACTTTAAAACGAGGCAGAATAGCAGGAAACAGATTTCAAGAGGTACGTTGGAATCACCTTTCAAGCACAGGAAGAGGGGCACAACTTCGACAATGATGCACTTGGCCAAAGAGGGTGTATGTGTTTTCTCCTGAGTATATTCAGGAGAAAATGCATACGCCATTTTTGGCCAAGCAAGCAAGCAGCAATGCAAATCTGCACTACAAAGAAGTATCCCTTCCCACCGGTCAAAAGGGATATCCACAAAATGTGTAAAAACCAGAAAGGCAAGACAGGCCCTGGAGATCAGGGAGCCTTGTTTTGCTGATGGGCGGGATGTAAGTTGCCAAATGCCTCTCTGGAGGAGTGCATTGTGTTCCCTAAAACAAGTAAACAACAGAGCTACACAGCCAAGGGCAGTTCCAGTCTAGGGAATATACCTTGGGAAAACTGAAAATCAATAAGACAGACCCACCCTAAAATTTAGCGCTGCACTGCTTACAAGAACCTCAACTTGGGTACACCTTAAGTATCCCAGGAAAGACAAAAATGGTTCAAGGTATTGTGGTACTTACATACGATGGAATATCGCTCAGCCATGAAATCAATGTCATAAGGCCAGTAGCAGCAAAAAGAGTGGATTCAGGTACGATGATTCTAAGTGAAATAAGTCACACAGAAAAAGAAACTTATCATAAGATATCACTTATGAAGGTCCTGTAAACATGGCTACACATGAACTGAGTTAGGAAAGATTACAGAGTAACTAATCTTATCATAAGGTATCACTCATAGCGGGAAAGTACACATGACTATACATGAACTGAATTACAAACACAACAGAGTCACACATTTAGAAAACATCTTCTGCCTGCTTAATGGGAAAGCCGAGGTGGGGTGATGCATAAAACCACAGTTTTAAATTAGCACAGATACCGTAATATAAACCATGTATGTAATAGACAACACCTACTCCCAGCACAATGAACTGGACTCAACACCCCCTATTCATTGCAGAGGAATATGTCTGACTCTAAGTATTTTAAAACATATGTATTCTCATGTCTCCATAAAGGAATCATGTGTGTGTATAACGGCATGAACACAGCACTGAAATTCAGTTAAACCCACTTATAAAAATAAATTTCAAAAGCAAAATGCAAAAACAGATAGAAAGTCTTAAAAATTACGTTCAGGGCCTGTGATGCAAGCTAGATTGACCACCTTTACACCCACAGCTGGATGAGACATAAGACTGGACTCTTGGGGCTGACAAGATTGCTGAGGTTGTGTGAACAAAAGAACACCACTTAGAGCAATACTGTGTGCTACCCATTCTAGTGGTCCCAACTCTCCAGGTTTAAGGGAATCTTCCTACAGTTAAAACATGCATGGGAAACCCAGTGGATGGTACATTGTGTAATTGGGAAAGTTTTCTAAAAGGTACCTCATTTTTCCTTTTGTCGTGCTCGGCTTCACCATTCCATCTGCATTACTCAAAATCTCCCCACTTGGAGTGTCAGTGCCTTTACCCTCCCGTTATGCACAGTTTGCAAACTGTGCAGAGGATGAACAGGAAGAGGGGAAATAAATGAGAGATTAGCTGTAGGTGTTTGGATGGGTACATGTCACTCTAGTTTCCCATCAGGAAGAAGAATTAACCAAAGGCTCAGCCTGAAGCCCTGGAACAGGACTAGGGCCTAAAGCCATCCTGCAGTATTGCAGCCAGCTCACAAAGAGGCGAGTTGAAAAATGGAACTCAGGGGCACAGCAATTCACAAACTTGCAGAATTATGAAGGACAACTATCATCCAGAAATATATTGAGGAAAGGCAGTGAAGAGGATTTGAATGCAAGGCAGAATTGAAGGGAACAGATTTCAAGATGTAGATTGGAGTCATCTTTAAAGCACATGGAAAGCGACAGAATTTCGACAATGTTGCCCTTGGCTGAAAAGGGATTATGTGTATTTTCTTGAATATATTCGGGAAAAATGCATATGCCCTTTTTGGCTAAGCAAGCCATCAGGCATTGCAAATCCACACTACAGAGAAGTGTCCCTTACCTCCAATCAAAAGGGCCATCCAAAAATAGTGTAAAAACCACAAATGCAGGACAGGCCATGGAGAAAAGGGAGCCTGGTTACGCTGATGGACAGGATGTAAATTTCCAAAAGCCTCTCTGGAGAACTGTATGTTGTTTTCTAAAACAGAGCTACAGAGTATAGCACACTTCCACTCATGGGCGTGTGTTTTGGGAAAACTAAAAATCCACAACACAGAGCCAGCCCAAAATTTATGGCTGCTCTGTTTACAAGAACCTCGACTTCGGTACACTTTATATATCCCAGGAAAGGAAAAAAAAATGGATATAGATGTTGTGGTACTTATATAAAATGGAATGTCACTCTGACATAAAATCAATGTCATAAGCCAATAGCAGCATAATGAGTGGCTTTAGGTATGATGATGCTAAGTGAAATGAGCCACAAAGTAAAAGAAACTTATTGTAATATATCACTTATAGAGGAAATGTAAACATGGCTACACATGAACTGAATTTCAAAAGAGAACAGAGTTACACATTTAGAAAACACACTTATGCCTCCTTAAGGGGAAAGGTGACGTGGGGTGATGTGTAAAAGCAGAGTTTAAAATTAGCACAAATCCTATTCCATATACCAAATAGTTAATAGACAAGACCTACTCCTTTCTCAATGAACTGGGCACAAAACACCCTATTCACTGAAGAGGAATATATCTGACTGGTAATAACCTTGAAACCTATGTATTTATATGTCTCCATAATGGAATCAAGAGTATGTAGATTGGCATAAACACAGATCAGTGGAACAGGACAGAAAGCCCAGAGATAAACCTACATACCTATGGCTATCTCATCTATGACAAAGGAGCTAAGGATATACAATGGAGAAAAGACAGTCTCTTCAGTAATTGGTGCTGGGAAAACTGGACCCCTACACATAAAAGAATGAAATTAGAACACTCCATAACACCATACACAAAAATAGACTCTAAATTGATTAGAGATCTAAATATAAGACCAGACACTATAAAACACTTAGAGGAAACCATAGGCAGAGCACTCTATGACATAAATCACAGCAAGATCCTTTTGGACCCACCTCCTAGAGAAATGGAAATAAAAACAGAAATCAACAAATGGGACCTAATGAAACTTAAAAGCTTTTACACAGTACAGGAAAACATAAACAAGATGCAAAAACAACCCTCAGAATGGGAGAAAATATTTTCAAATGAAGCAATTGACAAAGGATTAATCTCCAAACTTTACAAGCACCTCATGTAGCTCAATATCACAAAAACAAACAACCCAATCCAAAAACGGGCAGAAGACCTAAATAGACATTTCTCCAAAGAAGATATACAGATTACCAAGAAACACATGAAAGGATGCTGAACATCACTAATCATTAGAGAAATGCAAATCAAAACTACCCTGAGGTATCACCTCACAGCAGTCAGAGTGGCAATCATCAAAGAAAATCTACAAAACAATAAATGCTGGAGAGGCCTTTATTGGAGAAAAGGGAACACACTTGCACTGTGGGTCGGAATGTAAATTGATATGAGCACTAGGGAGAACAGTATGGAGGTTCCTTTAAATAACTAACAATAGAAGTACCATACGACACAACAATCCAACTACTGGGCATTTGCCTTGCGAAAACCATAATTCAAAAAGAGTTATGTACAAATATGTTCATTGCAGCTCTATTTGCATTAGTCAGGACATGGAAGCAACCTAAGTGTCCATCGACAGATGAATGGATAAAGAAGATCTGGCACATATATACAATCAAATATTACTCAACCATAAAAAGAAGCAAAACTGAGTTATTTGTACTGAGGTGGATGGACTTTGAATCTGTCCTACACAGTGAAGTAAGTCAGAAAGGGAAAAACAAATACTGTATGTTAACAGAGATATATGGAATCTAATGAAGAAAAAAAGAAGATTTTGAAGAACCTAGTGGCAGGACAGGATTAAGGACACAGACATAGAGAAAGGACTTGAGGACACCAGAAGGGGGATGGGTAAGCTGGGACGAAGTGAGAGAGTGGCATGGACATAAATACATTACCATATGTAACACTGATAGCTACTGAGAATCAGCCACATAGAACAGGGAGATCAGCTCGGTGCTTTGTGACCACATAAAGGGGTGGGATATGGAGTGTGGGAGGGAGATGCAAGAGGGAGGGGATCTGGTGATATCTGTATATGTATAGCTGATTCACTTTGTTATACAGCAGAAACGAACACTCCATTGTAAAGCAATTATACTCCAATAAACGTGTAAAAGAAAAAAAAAGAAAGAAAGCCCAAGGATACACCTACACACCTATGGTCAACTAATCTATGACAAAGGAGGCAAGACTATACAATGGAGATAAGACAGTCTCTTCAATCATTGGTGCTGGGAAATATGGAGAGCTACATGTAAAAGAATGAAATTAGAACACTCCCCAACACCATACATAAAAATATATTCAAAATGAATTAGAGACCTTAATGTAAGACCAGACAGTATAAAACTCTGAGAGGAAAACTTATGAAGGATACTCTGACGTAAATCACAGCAAGATCTTTTTTGATCCACCTCCTATAGTAATGAAATAAAAAAGAAAACTATACAGATGGGACCTAATGAAACGTAAAAGCTTTTGCAAAGCAAACGAAACTACAAACAAGACGAAAAGACAACCCTCAGAATGGAAGAAAATATTTGCAAACGAATCAATGGACAAATGATTAATCTCCAATATATATAAACAGCTCATGCAGCTCAATATTAATAAAACAAACAACCCAATACAAAAATGGAAGATCTAAATAGACATTTCTTCCAAGAAGACATAGAGATGGCCAGTACGCACATGAAAATCTGCTGAACATCACTAATTATTAGAGAAATGGAAATCGAAACTACAATGAGGTATCACGTCACACCTGTTAGAATGGGCATCGTCAGAAAATCTACAAACAACAAATGCTGGAGAGGGTGTGGAGAAAAGGAACCTTCTTCCACTATTGTTGGGAATGTAAATCGATACAGTCTCTATGGAGAACAGTATGGAGGTTCCTTAAAAAACTAAAAATAGAATTACCATATAATCCAGCAATCCCACTACTGGGCATATACCCAGAGAAAACCATAAATCAAAAAGACACATTCACCACAATGTTCACTGCAGCACTATTTACAATAGCCAGGTAATGAAAGCAACCTAAGTGCCCTCAGACAGACGAATGGATAAAGACATGGTACATATATACAACGGAATATTACTCAGCCATACATAGGAATGAAATTGGGTCATTTGTAGAGACCTCGATGGATCTAGAGACTGTCATACAGAGTGAAGTAAGTCAGAAAGAGAAAAACAAATATTGTATATTAATGCATATATGTGGAACCTAGAAAAATGGTACAGATGAACCAGTTTGCAGGGCAGAGATAGAGACAGATGTAGAGAACAAACATATGGACACCAAGGAGGGAACGCCATGTGAGGGTGGTGGTGGGATGAATTGGGAGACTGGGATTCACATGTGCACACTTATATGTATAAAATACATATCCAATAAGAACCTGCTGTATAAAAGAAATAAATTTAAAAAAATTAAAAATAAATAAATAACATTTAATAAAATAAAACAGAAAAAATGTTTTTCCTTTCACATAGACGTCTTTATATTAATGCATTATTTCCATGTTTATATCTCCAAATTAAAAAAAAGAGGAATAAATAAAATCTAACTTGAACCAAAAAGAAAAAAAGAAAGAAAAAAAGCAGAACTCACCAGTTATACAGAGGAAAATCGTATCAGGGCACTTGCTCCAGTGGTAAAAAATTCTTAAGTTGGTCAGAGGTGGGAAATTGTCTCCCATGCCATCAGCAGCGCTCTCCCCCACAAGGAGCATCCTCATTGCAAAGCTGGGGGACTGTGTCGAGGCGTCTGTGAGTAAATGTGAGCTGAGCCCCAGTCCTGCTGCAGCTGAACTCTTCCCACCCTTTCCAGGTAAAACCACTGAATATGTAAAAGCACTTGCAAGCCTAGAGGAAGGGCTGTGGAGCCACACTAGCGAGAGCACGCAGGCCGACTTGGTGCCTGCAGGCCAGCCAGGATGGTCCTGGCCCCAGATGCTCTTCTGGAAGCTTTTCATTTCCCTGCCTGAGATACCCCTCCTGCCACAGCCCCCACTGCTTTTTTACTTCCTCACCTCTGCCTGGGGAGAAATTCCAGTGGCAGGTAAGGGTGACACATCCTCTTCTTTAGCAGGTGGCAGCCTGGCAACACCTGCAGAAAGTCCAGCAGAGCCCCACTCACACTGGGCCACCCACAAAGCCACGGTCCGTCACTCCCTCCCACCACCCCAGCCCCGAAACTGCTGACGGGGCAGATAATATGGTGTCAGGCACAGCTACAGGGGCTCTTGCTGACTGGAGAGGTGTTTATATTGACCTCAACCCAGGCACACCTGTGGGGGGGGCAGGCAGTGTCAAGCTGCCCAAATCAGCCAATCCTCACCCCTCAAGGGCTCACAGTTGCAGAAAATGAACCTTGCTAAACGGGTCAGTCCCAAGGAACAGGTGTGGGCCTTGAGAGTCAGGATAGACAAGGGGCTGCAGCTGCGGCTTGTTTTCTTATCATTTTATCTGGTCCATGAGTGGAAAACAACTTCAAGAAGACCCTATCCTAATGAGAGGAACCCAGGAGTCAGGGAGAGGAGTGATGGTGGGTGGAGACAGAGGCCTGGAGCCCTGGCTGCAGTGGAAGTGTCTGGAAGACCAGGCAGGGAGAGGCTGCACAGAGTGATAGCCAGGGTCACAGACCTGTCAGAGCTGCTGTTTGTTAGTTCAAGTCCTGCTCTGAGGTGTTCTGTGTCAGCTATGAGTGACAGGTGAGCTGGGGGTTCTCTGCAAGGTGGGCTATGTGCACTGTTCCTGTGTGTCCAGCCCTGCTGGGGTACCTGCCCAGGGGAGCTCCGTATCCTGGGAGGGGCCTGACTATGAGAGCCCCATGGGCTGCTGGGTTGCTGCACAGGTGATCTCCATACCATGGGAGGGAATTGAACACGAGAGCCCCGTGGGCTGTGGGGTGCTGGATGCAGCCCAGGTGAGCTCCATATCCTGGGATTGGCCTAACCACGAGAACCCCATGGGCTGCTGGAGACCTGATAAAGGACATCAGGACAGTCAGTGAAGCCACCGAGGATATACATCCAGTAGCTCCTATTTCCTACACCCTGCTGCTCATTCTATCATCCACCAGGCCATGGCATTCTGTATTAGACTTCAATGATGCCTTCTTCTGTATTCCATTCATCTCAGAGTCACAAGAATTTTTGGCTTGTGTGTGGCAGGACACAACATGCAACACAAGCAATAATGCTGGGCCGTCCTGCCCCAATGGTTCAAAAATCCCCACACCATCATTGGGGAAATGTCCTATAAAAACCTAAACGTTCTACCTCTGTAAAAGGGAACCCTCCTTCAATATGCAGATGACATTCTGATTGCCAGGCCTACTAAAGGCGCCTTTGAAATACCTAGCCAAGAAAGGATAGAAGGTGTCCAAGAAAAAGGCTCAAATATCACAGGCTCAGGTGACTTGCCTGGGCTTCATTCTCACAGATATATGGAGAAACGCATCCCAGGATAGGGAAGAAGCCATTTGCAGCCTTACCTCTTCTAAAACTAGAAGACAGCTTAAGGGTTCCTGGGGAGGCCAAGGTTTTCTGCATCTGGATCCCTAACTACAGTCTAATAGCTGGGCCTCTACATGAAACACTGACACGAAAAGATGATGATCCTTTTGAATAGAATCCAGAAGCAGCCTTTCAAGAATGGAAAGAGCAGTCAATTCAGATCCTTGTCCAGGAACTCGCTAAATTAGCTAAACCCTTTGACCTTTACATACCCGGTCAAAGGTTAATCGCCCTTGGAGCCTTAGTGCAAAAACTGGGACCACTTGAAATGGAGCAACACAAGAATGCCCTTCAGGTATGATAAACTATGGTCACCAAGGGCTTTGCCCACCGACTCATCAGGCCAGGATACTGGGGTATCTAAAAAGCTGGAAATCAGCAGCCCACAAGGCCAGCTCCCTCCTAAGGGAATAGGACCCCACGTGGTGATCCTAACCACCCATCATGTCCTGAAGTTGCAGGGGTCGCTCTGTGGACACACTGACCTCGAGTGAGGAGGCCCTCCAACTCCAACCTCCAGAGAGACAAATGGGGGCAACAGGCCCCCAAGATGACTCGTGTGACCATCACTTGACCTGGAGTTTCTCTCAGAAAACAACAAGACTGTGCCGCGAAAGAGCAGACTACTGCTTGCAGGACTTACTGCACCCAGAGGGGAGCTAATAAGCTTGGCGGGGGAAACGTATATCACGCTTTCACCATAGAAAACCCTACAGACACCACGGTGATGGTGGCCAATATGACCGGCTGGACTGCTGGCTACTTCTAAAGGCCGTTGACTCAGTGGACGTCATGGTCCTGGATCACCACTGACCCTGGACTGTCTGGGTTTTGCACAGGCAGGGCTCTGACACGTGGTGCTGTTTGTACATTAATTCAGGGACCTAATTAAAGAAAGCACAGACTACTGGTCAGAGCATCTAGGCTGGCAAAAAACGTCAGCCTAATATCACCGAACAAATGTGGGGTGGGGTGAAACCTGCCACCACAGTATCTCTGCGCATCTCTTTCCTCGACCCTTAAAGGTCATTAGAATCTATAACACTTCCAATGCTGGTGCTCAGGCGGACGAGAAGTGAGGCAGGAGGCTTTGGGACAATCAACCTCACCTGGAGGCTGGTGGGGAGACGTTTTGCCCCTCCCCCCAGGTATCAGGGCTGCCACCACAGCATGAAGCAGTTACAAAATAGGGGTCTGCACCCTCAACACCCGAAGAATGAGGAACGGAACAAAAAGCAGAGGAGGTGTTCGTCTCTGGCAACGTTCATTAAAAATTCCTGGGAGGTAAAAAGAGAATCTGGGCAATAAAATAAAGTCTAACCTGTTTTTCCTTTGTGCTTTGTCTAATTTCACATGCTCCTAGGGTTCCGCATGCAGAGGTCCCACACCCGGCACTTCAGACCCGACTTCCTAGTGCAGAATGGCTGGGTCGACACCTCAGCTAGCGGAGTCCCATGCAGACTGCACGGAATAGAGCCTGAGCTGCAGCCAACCCAGCCCTCGAGAGCTCCATCCCCTAACTCCCACTGACGCTGCTGGGATCCCTACTCAGCATCCCAGCCCACAGCCCGTGGGGGAGTGCACACTCTCACCTCTCCATTCGGTTTTCAAAATAATGTTTCCTTTGCTTCTGAAACAAACTCAGTCTTGATCTGTTGGCTGCAATGACACTGGGCACGGGGACTCCTGTTGGGGTCCCCTCTGGATGATCAGTAACAGAAATTGAGAACTTTGTAACTTCATTGAACAGATGTGTGAGCCAAACTGTAGTTAACATAGAGCAGTGTATAATGCTCGGGTAAAATAAGATGTTTCTAAGACTTACCTTTGATATTTCCATCACTTTACTATAAGCAAGTTCAGTGAAGACGTCTGTCTTATTTGTCAGGTCAACATTAGAGAAATGAAGTGATTTATTTCCATGGATGTACATCGAATACTCTTGGCTGAAGCTTCAATCTTGTTTTGAATGCTTTTCCATTGAAAAGGATACCTCTCTTTCAGCTCCCCCATTTCTGAGAATTATAAAATCTTATAATTTATTATTACCAAAGGGGAAAGGTAGGAGAAGGGATAAATTAACAGTTTGGGATTAACACATACACACTGCTATGTATAAAATAGATCATCAACAAGGAACTACTGTATAGCACAGGGAACTACACTGAATATTTTGCAATAACCTATAAGGGGAAATAATCTGAAAAAGAATCGATATTTTTATTGACATCATCTATCAATGACAGATAAAATGTAACCTAAGCAAGGCCGATGGTGAGCGCTTCTGAACCTGAAGATTTCAATCATCTAAAGTTTGGGCTCTGCCTATTTCCCAAGGCCCTTAATGGACATACGTGTAGCCGTAGCTTAAAAATTCCCCAGTTTGGGGTTCGGGGAGGCACTGATTTGGAAAAATCCCTGGTGTTCTCCTTCCATTCACGGGACCCTTCCTACAGCTAAAACATGCCTGTCACACCTAGAGGATGGTACACCGTTTGATCGGAAAGAGTTTGGAAAAGGCACCTCATCTCCTCATCGCCTGGTGCTCGGGTTCACCCCTCCAGCATCTTTCCTAACAATCTCCTCACTTGGGGATATCAGCACCGTCAACATCCTGTTGCACACAGTTTGGAATTTGTCCAGAGGATGAAGCGGAAGGATGAGAAAAATTTAGAGACAAGTCTTAGGTCTTTGGACAGGCACATGCCACTCTAATTTCCAATCCGGGAGACAAATTCATCAAAGGCTATAATTGCCCACAGAAAGAGAATAGGGCTAGAGGAAATCCTGCTGTTTTGTGTCGAGTTTCCAAAAACACAAGTTGAAAAATGGAACTCAGGGGCACTAAAATTCATGAAACTGCAGAGTTGAAAATATCTATTGTTGAAAAACGTCTTGAGGTAAGTCACAGAAAAGGACTTGTAAGCAAGGGAGAGTGGCAGGAATCAGATTTGAAGAGGTAGAAAGGTCTCCCCATTAAAGCACAAGAAAAGGGGCTGAACATCGCCAATGATGCAGTTGGCCCAAAAGGGCGTATGCATTTTTTTCTGAATATATTCAAGTAAAGGCCATTCACACTTTTTATCCAACCAAACAGGTGGGCACTGGAAACCAATACTACAAAATGTATCATTCACATCAGTCAGAAGGGCCATCCACATAAAGTGTAAACACCGTAAATGCAGGACAGGGTGAGGAGAAAAGGGAGCCCTGTGACGCTGATAGTGGAAATGTAATTTGCCAACGGCCACTCTGGAGAAGTGTATTGTGTTTGCTAAAACATCTGAAAACTGAGCTACAGAGCATAGGGCACTTGCACTCATGGGCGTATACCTTGGGAAAAACAAAAAATGACAGAAAACAGGCACTCCAACGTTTACCACCTCTCTGTTAAAAAGGGCCTCCACTTGGATATAACCTAAATGTCCCTTGAAGGATAAAATGGATAAAAGAGATGGGGTACTTATGTAGAGTGGAATATTACTCATCCAGAAATCAATGAAATAAGGCCAGTTGTAACAACTCTGGAGGAGTTACATACGATCATTCTAAGTGACACATGTCAGAAAGAAAAAGACACATATCATAAGATGTCACTTAAAGGTGGAATCAAAAATGGCTACACATGAAATAAACTATAAAACAGAAACATAGTCAAATATGTAGAAAATAGACATAAGGCTGCTAAATGGGAAAGGTGGGGAATGGTGAGGTATTATCCAGGAGGTTGAAATTAGCAAAGATACCATTCCAAGTACCGAATTGAATAACTGGCAAGGCCTACACGGTTCCTCAAAGAACTGCACTCAGTCCACTCAAGTCACTGGAAAATAATACATATGACTCGTAAGCATCTGAGAAAGAATTTATTGTTGTCTCACAGGACATGAATCAAGTGGATGTACAGCAGCAAAAAACAGAGCTTTGAAAATCAGCTGTAACCAATATAAAAATAAATTTAAATATATTTATGAAAACAGTGAGACAGACAAAAATTCTTACAACTTTTGTTGAAGGGTTATGATGTAACATGGATTGAACACATGTAGACCCACAGCAGGATGATATATAAGGCTGGAAGCCATGCACGCTAAGAGATGTTAGAGAGGCTGGGTGAGGAAATGCAGACCTTTTAAAGTAATACTGCCTGGTACCCATTCCATGGGTCCCAAATCTGCACTTTCAAGGGAATCTTCTGACAGTGAAAACATGCCTGGGAAACTGAGATGAATGTACACCGTGTGCTCAGGAGAGGTGTCTAAAATGCACCTCATTTTTGATCTCCTGGTGCTGGGGTTCGCCATTCCAGCCACATTACTAACAATCTCCCGACTTGGAGAATCAGCACCTTTAACCTCCTGTTTCACACAGTTTGCAATTTTTGCAGAGGATAAATGGGAAGAGGAGGAACCAATGAGAGATTAGCTGTAGTAGTTTTGACAGGCACATGTCAATCTAATTTCCCATTAGGAAGAAGAATTAACCAAAGGCTCAGCCTGCCTCCCCAGAACCAGAATATGGCCGGAATCAATCCAATGGTTTGGCGGTCAGCTCCCAAAAAGCGAGTTGCAAAATGGAGCTCAGGAGCAGACAATTCAAAGACCTGCAAAGATATAAATGATAACCAACGTCCAAAAATATATTCAGGTAAGGCAACGAAGAGGTTCTGAATGAGAGGCAGAATTGCAGGAAACAGATTTCAAAAGGGAGATTGTACTCACTTTTAAAGCTTATGAAAAGCAGCAGAATTTCTAAAATGATGCAGTTGGGCAAAAGGGTGTATGCGTTTTTTTCGTGAATATCTTCAGGAAAAAAAACACATACAGAGATTTTGGCCAACCAAGCAAGAGGGAAATGCAAATCCGCACAATAAAGAAGTCTCTATTTCCACTGCTCAGAAAGTCCATCCAAAAAATGTGTACAAATCAAAAATGCAGGAGAGGCCATGGAAAACAGGGAGACTAGTCACGCTGATGGGTGGGGTATAAATATCCAAGAGCTACTCTGAAGAAGTGTATGCTGTTTCCTAAAACATCTAAAATACAAAGCCCCCGAGCAAAGGGGACTTCAACTCATGGACATATAACTTGGGAAGACTAAATATCAACAAGACACAGGCACCCCAAAGTTTAGGGCTGCTCTGCATACAAGAACCTCAACTTCGGTACACCTAAAGTATCCCAGGAAAAAGAGAAATGCATAAAGAACTTGTGGTAATTTTGTACAACGGAATATCACTCAGACGTGAAATCAATGTCATAAGACCAGTAGCAGCATAATGAGAGGATTTAGGTATGATGATTCTAAGGGAAATTAGTCACACAGAAAAAGAATCTTATCATAAGATATCACTTACAGAGGGAATGTCAACATCACAACACATGAACTGAATTAGGAAAGAGAGCAGCGTCTCACATTTAGAAAACACTCTTATGCCTCCTTAAGGGGAAAGGAGAGGTGGGGTGATGCATAAAACCAGAGTTTGATATTAGCACAGGTACCATTCCATAAACCAAATACAGAATAGACAAGACCTACACCTTCCTCAGTGAACGGGACTCAAAATCCCTATTCCCCACAGAGGAATATATTTGATTAGTAAGAATCTTAAAACCTATGTATTGATATGCCTCTGTAAGGGAATCAAGTGTGTCTAGACAGTCATAAACACGTCAGTGAAAATCAGCTCAACCCCATTATAAAAATGAATTTCAAAAACAAAACAAAAAAACAGCGAAATTCTTACACAATTCCTTCAGGGGTTCTGATGAAACCTAGAATGACCCTATCTGCAAAGACAGCTGGATGAGACATAAGGCTGGACACTTGGGACTGAGAGGACTGGTGAGATTGGGAGAGAAAATGCAGACCCTTTAAAGTAGTAATGCATGCCACCATTCCATGGGTCCCAAATTTCCAGGTAGAAGGGAATATCACTACAGTTATAACATGTATGGGAAACCTAGAGAATGGACACCCTGTGATGGCGAAAGGTTTCTGAAAGTCTCCTACTTTTTCCTCTCCTTGTGCTACAGTTTGGCATTCCAACAACTTTACTATCAATCTCCCAACTTAGGAGAGTCATCCCCTATAACCTCCTGGTTCGCACAGTTTGCTAATTGTGCAGAGGATGAAAGGGAAGAGGGAGAACCAATCAGAGAGTAGATGTAGGCATTTGGACGGACACATGTCACTCTAAATTCCCATTAGGAAGAAGAATTAACCAAAGCCTCAGCCACCCACAGGGAACCAGTATAGCCACCCCTGGAACCAGTATAGGTCCTGAAGAAAAATTGTGGATTTGCGGTCAGCTCCAAATAATGGGGTTTGAATATTGGAGCTCAGGGGCAAAGCAAATCAAAAACCTGCAGAGTTATAAAGGACTACTCTCTTCCAAAAATCTGTTGAGGGAAGACAACAAAGCGGACTTGAAAATGAGGCAGAATTGCACAAAGCTTATTTCAAGAGGTAAATTGGAATCGCCTTTAAAGCACAGGAAAGGCATCACAACTTCAAGAATGATGCACTTGGCCAAAAACAGCGTATGACTTTTCTCCTGAATATATTCAGGAGAAAAGGCATAGGCCCTTTTTGGCCAATCAAGCAAGCGCACAATGCAAATCCACACTACAAAGAATTGTGGCTTCCCACCGGTCAAAGAGGGCATCCGAAAATCTGTAAAAACCAGAAAGGCAAGATAGAGATGACAAGGGCATAAAGCAATATGATCCCAAGGGTCATGGAGGATTGTGATGACAAGCACATGGAGCATTGTGATGACAAGATTATGTATCATTTTGCTGACAAAGGCATTGTGATAACAAGGTTCATGGAGCACTGTGATGACAAGCGTCATGGATCACTGTGATTACAGGGTTCATGGAGCATTGGGATGACAATGGCATGGAGCATTTTGATGACAAGCGTCCCGGATCATTGTGTTGTCAGGGTTCATGGAGCATTGTCATGACAGTGGTCATGGAGCATTGTGATGACAGAGGTCATGGAGCATTGCGATGAGAACGTCATGGAGCATTGGGCTGAAAATGTTCATGGAGTATTGTGATGACAGGTGTCAAGGAGCATTGTGATGACAAGGTACTGGAGCACTGTGATGAGAAGACCATGGAGCCATGTGATGACAAGTCTCATGGAGCATTCTGATGAAAAGGCTCATGGAGCATTGTGATTACAGGGGTCTTGGAGCATTGTGATGACAAGGGCATTGAACATTGGGATGAGAATGTCATGGAGCGTTCTGATGACATGCATCATGGACTTTTGTGATGACAAGGGCATGGAGCATTGTGATTACAGTGGTCTTGGAACACTGTGAGGAAAAGGGCATGTAATATTGTGATGAAAAAGGCATGGAGCCTTGTCATGACAGGGTTCAAGGAGCATACTGATGACAAGTGTCAGGGACCATTGTGATGACAAGGGTATTGAGCACTGTGATGACAAATGTCATGGAGCATTGTGATTAGAAGACCATGGATAATTGTGATGACTTGCGTTATGGGGAGCTGTGATGATAAGTGTTATGGAATATTGTGATCACAAGGATTTGGAGCATTGTGATGACAGAGGTCATAGAGCATTATGATTTCATTGGGATGACAATAGCATGAAGCATTATGATGATGCACATTGGTGCACTGTGATGACAGCGTTCATGGAGCATTGAGATGAAAAGGGGCATGGAGCATTATGATTAGAGGAGTCTTGGATCATTGTGATGAAAAGGGCATGGAACATTGGTCTGAGATGTTTCATGGATTATTGTGTTGAGAGGGGGCAAGGAGCATTGTGATAACAATGGCACGGAACACTGTGATACATGGTTCATGGAGGATAGTAATGACAAGCGCATGGAGCATTGTGAGAAGAATGGCATCGAGCATTGTGATGAAAAGCATCATGGATACTGTGATGACAAAGGCTTGGAACGATGTGATGAGAGGTTTTTGGAGCATTGTGATGACAATGGCATGGAGCATTGTGATGCCAAGGGTCATGGAGTTTTGTGATGACAAAGGTCATGGAGCATTTTGATGACAAGGGTGTGGTGAATTCTCTTGTGAAGGGCAGGGAGCATTGTGATGACAGGGTCATGGAGCAATTTGATGAAAAGTGTCATGGAACATTTTGATGACAGGGGTTATGGAACATTGTGATGTCAGGAGTCATGGAACATTTTCATGACGGTGTTGTGGACCATTGTGATGACAGGGGAGTGGGTGTATTGTGATGACTAGTGAGGGAACATTTTGATATCATTCGTGAGAGAGCATTTTGATAAGAAGTGCATGGAGCATTGTGATGACAAGTTTTATGGAGCATTGTGATGACAAGGTTGTGGAGCATTGTTATGACAAGCACATGGCGCATTGTGATGACATGGGTCATGGAGCCCTGTGCTGACAAAGGCATGGAGCATTGTGATGAGAAGGGTCAACGAGCATTGTGATGAAAATTTCATGGAGCATTTTGGTGACAAAGGTCACAGAGTCTTGTGATGACGAGGGCATGGACCATTGTGATGACAAAGGTCATGAAGCATTGTGATGACTGGAGTCATTGAGCATTGTGATGACAGGTTTCATAGAGCATTGTGATGAAAAGGCAATGATAATTGTGATGACAGGGGCATGGAGCATTGGCCTGACATGTTTCATGGATTATTGTGATGACAGTGGGCATGGTGCAATGTGATGACAAGGCATGGAGCATTGTGATGAGAAGGTCATGGAGTATTTTGAAGACAGGTCTCAGGGAGCATTGTGATGACATATGTCATGGTCCATTGCGATGACAATGGAATGGAACACTGTGATGCCAAGTGTCATGGAGGATTGTGATGACAAATGTAATGGAGCATTTTGATGACAAGGGCTTGGAGCATTGTGCTGACAAGGGATATGGAGCATTGTGATGACAAGGGCATGGAGAATTGTGATGACAAGGGCCATTGAGAATTTTGATGACAAGTTCATGAAGCATTGTGATGAGAAGCACATGGAGCTTCCTATGACAGGGGTCATGGAGCATTGCGATGACAAGTGCATAGAGAATCGTGATGACAAATCATGTAACACGGTGATGAGAACTGTCCTGGAGCATAGTGATGCCAAGAACGAGGAGAATTGTGATGACAGTGGACAAGGAGCATTGTGATGACCAGGGCATGGAGCATTGTGATGACCAGGGCAAGGAGCATTGTGATGGCAAGACCTTGGAGCATTGTGATGACGAGCATCATGGAGCACTGTAATGACAAGGGGAATGGAGCATTGTGATGACAGTGGCCATGGAGCATTGTGATGACAAGGGTCATGGAGCATTTGATGACAAGGGCGTAGAGCATTGTGATGAGAAGACCATGGATAATTGTGATGACGAGCGTCATGGAGCACAGTAATGACAAGGGGTATGGAGCATTATGATGACAGTGGCCATGGAGCATTGTGATGACAAGTGTCATGGAGCATTCTGATGACAAGCTTGTGGAGTATTTTGATGACAATGGCATGGAGCATTGTGATGAAACGGGCAGGGAGCATTGTGATGAAAAAGGCATGAAGCCATTTCATGACAGGTTTCAAGGAGCATTCTGACGACAAGTGTCAGGGAACATTGTGATGACAAGTGTTTTGAGAATTGTGATGAAAAAGATCATGGAGCATTTTGACGAAAAGGACATGGAGTATTGTGATGACAGGCACCATGGAGCGTTGTGATGACAAGTGTTATGGAACATTGTGATCACAAGGGTTTGGAGAATTGTGATGAAAAAGATCATGGAGCATTTGACGAAAAGGACATGGAGTATTGTGATGACAGGCATCATGGAGCGTTGTGATGACAAGTGTTATGGAACATTGTGATCACAAGGGTTTGGAGCATTGTGATGAGAGAAGTCATGGATCATTTTGTTTTCAAGGAGCATGGAGCATTGGGATGACAAGGGCATGAAGCAATGTGATCCCACAGTTCATGGAGGATTGTGAAGACAATGGTAAGGGAGTATTGTGATGACAAGCAAAAGGAGCATTTTGATGACAAGGTCATGTAGCATATTGCTGACACAGGCATGGAGCATTGTGATGATAAGGGTCATAGAGCACTCTGATGAGAAGCATCATGGATCATTGTGATTACGGGGGTCATGGAGCATTGGGCTGAAAATGTTCATGGAGCATTGTGATGACTAGGGAATTTAGCACTGTGATGACAAGAGTCCCGGATCACTGTGTTGTCAGGGGTCATGGAGCGTTGTGATGAGAGTGGTCATGGAGCATTGTGATGATAGGGATCATGAAGCATTGTGATGAGAAGTTCCTGGAGAATTGGACTGAAAATATTCAGGAACAATTGTGAGGACATGCGTCATGGAGCATTGTGATGACAAGGGAATGGAGCACTGTGATGAAAAGTTCCTGGAGAATTGTGATGAGAAGACCATGGAGCCTTGTAATAACATGTTTCATGGAGCATTCTGATGAAAAGGGGCACGGAGTATTGTGATTACAGGGGTCTTGGGGCATTGTGATGACAAGGGCATGGAGCATTGTGATTACTGGTGTCTTGGAGCATTGTGATGGAATTGGCATGGATCATTGTTATGAAAATGGTATGGAGCTTTGTCATGACAGGGTTCCAGGAGCATATTGATGACAAGTGTCAGGGAGCATTGTGATGACAAGTGTATAGAGCACTGTGATGACAAAGGTCATGGAGCACTGTGATGAGAAGACCATGGATAATTGTGATGATGAGCGTTGGGACATTGTGATGATAAGTGTTATGGAACATTGTGATCACAAGGATTTGGAGCATTGTGGTGAGATAGATCATCAAATATTTTGATTTCATTGTGATGACAATAGCCTGAAGCTTTATGATGATGGGCATGGTGCATTTTTTTTTTTTTTTTTTTTTTTGCGGTATGCGGGCCTCTCACTGTTGTGGACTCTCCCGTTGCGGAGCACAGGCTCCGGATGCGCAGGCCCAGCGGCCATGGCTCACGGGCCCAGCCGCTCCACGGCATATGGGATCCTCCCAGACCGGGGCACGAACCCGTATCCCCTGCATCGGCAGGCGGACTCTCAACGACTGCACCACCAGGGAGGCCCAAGCATGGTGCATTTTGATGACAGGGTTCATGGAGCATTGAGATGCAAATGTGCATGGAGCATTGTGATTAGAGGGTTCATGGAGAATTGTGATGACAATGTCATGGAGCATTGAGATGCCAAGGGTCATGGATCCTTGTGATGACAAAGGTCATGGAGCATTTTGATGACAAGGGCGTGGTACATTGTGATGAGAAAGGCAGGGAGTATTGTGATGACAGGGTTATAGAGCAATTTGATGAAAAGGTAATGGAATATTTTGATGACAGGTGTTATGGAACACTGTGATGTCAGGGGTCATTGAGCATTTTGAGGAAAATTGTTATGGAGCATTTTGATGACAGGGGTTATGGAACATTGTGATATCAGGGGTCATCGAACTTTGTGATGATATGTGCATGTAGCATTGCAAAGACAGAATTCATGGAATATTGTGATGACAGGGGTGAGGGAGTATTGTGATGAATAGTGATGTAACATTGTGATATCAGTGTTGAGAGAGCATTTTGATGAGAAGTGCATGGAGAATAGTGATGACAAGTTTTATGGAGCGTTGTGGTGACAAGTTTGTGGAGCTCTGTGATGAAAAGTGCAGGGTGCATTGTGATGACATGGGTCATGGAGCATTGTGCTGACAAGCGCATGGAGCATTGTGATGACGAGGGTCATGGAGCATTGTGCTGAGAAAGGCATAGAGCATTGTGATGACAAGGGTCAAAGAGCATTGTGATGAAAATTTCATGGAACATTGTGGTTAAATATGTCACAGAGACTGCTGATGACGAGGGCATGGACCATTGTGATGACAAAGGTCATGAAGCATTGTGATGAATGGAGGCATGGAGCATTGTGATGACAGGGGTCATGGACCATTGTGATAACAAGGGCATAGAACATTGTGATGACAAGGGAATGGAGCATTGGTCTAATAAGTTTCATGGATTATTGTGATGAGAGTGGGCATAGAGCATTGTGATGATAAGGGCATGGAACACTGTGATACATGGGTCATGCAGGATTATAATGACAAGGTCATGGGGCATTGTGATGAGAAGGGCATAGAGCATTTTGATGACAAGTGTCATGGAGCTTTGTGATGACAAGGGCATGGAGCAATGTGATGAGAGGGTTCATGGAGCACTGTGATGACAATGATATGGAACATTGTGATGCCAAGGGTCATGGCGCTTTGTGATGACAAATGTCATGGAGCATTTTAATGACAAGTGCATGGTGCATTGTGATGATAAGGGCAGGGAGTATTTTGATGACAGGGTCATGCAGCAATATGATGGAAAGTGTATTGGAACATTTTGATGACAGGGGTTATAGAATATTGTGATATCAGGGGTCATGGAACATTGTGATGATAAAGGGATGTAGCATTGTGATGACAGGGGTCATGGGACATTGTGATTACAGTAGTGAGGGAGTATTGTGACAACTAGTGATGGAACACTGTGATATCTCTGGTGGGAGAGCATTTTGAAGAAAAGTGTATGGAGCATTGTGATTACAAGGTTTATGGAGCATTGCAATGACAATTTTCTGGACCGTTGTGATGAAAAGCGAATGGCACATTGTGATGACAAGGGTCATGGAACATTTTGCAGACAATGTCATGAAGCATTTTGATGAAAATGGTCACGGAGCATTGTGATGAAAATGGAATGGGGAATTTTGATGAAAAAGGCATGGAGCCTTTTCGTGACAGGGTTCAAAGAGCATTCTGATGACTAGTGTCAGGGAGCATTGTGATGACAAGTGTACTGAGCATTGTGATGACAAATGTCATGGAGCACTGTGATGAAAAGGGCATGGAATTTTGTGATGACAGGCATCATGGAGCATTGTGATGACAAGTGTTATGGAACACAGGGATCACAAGGGTTTGGAGCATTGTGATGACAGAGGACATGGATCATTTTGATTTCAAGGAGCATGGAGCATTGTGATGACAAGGGCATGAAGCAATGTGCTCTCAAGGTTCATGGAGGATTGTGATGACAATGGAAATGGAGTATTGTGATGACAAGCGCATAGAGCATTGTAATGACAAGGTCATGTAGCATTTTGCTGACAAAGTCATGGAGCATTGTGATGACAGGTGTCATGGAGCACTGTGATGACAAGGCCACGGAACATCGTGATGGCAGGGATCATGGAGAATTGTTATGACAGGAGTAATGGAGCATTGTGACGGCAAGGGCATGGAGCATTGTGATGAGAAGGCCATGGAGCATTCTGATGACATGTGTCATGGAGCTATGTGATGACAAGGACATGGAGCAATGTGATGAGAGTGTTCATGGAGGATTGTAATGACAATGACATGGTGCATTGTGATGCCAAGGGTCATGGATCTTTGTGATGACAAAGGTCATGGAGGATTTTGATGATAAGGGCGTTGTGCATTGTGATGAGAAGGGCAGGGAGCATTGTGATGACAGGGTCATAGAGCAATTTGATGAAAAGGGTCATGGAACATTTTGATGACAGGTGTTATGGAACATTGTGATGTCAGAGGTCATGGAGCATTATGATGAAAAGGGTCATGGATCATTATGATGACAGGGGTTATGGAGCATTGTGATGTCAGGGGTCATCGAACATTGTGATGATAAGTGCATGTAGCATTGTGGTGACAGCGGTCATGGAACATTGTGATAACAGGGGTGAGTGAGTATTGTGACGAATAGTGATGTAACATTGTGATATCTGTGGTGAGAGAGCATTTTGATGAGAAGTGCATGGAGCATTGTGATCACAAGGTGTATGGAGCATTGTGATGACAAGCTTGTGGAGCACTGTGATGACAAGCGCATGGTGCATTATGATGACATGTGTCATGGAGCATCGTGCTGACAAGCGCATGGAGCATTGTGATGAATAGGGTCACGTAGCATTGCGCTGAGAAAGGCATAGAGCATTGTGATGACAAGGATCAAAGAGCACTGTGATGAAAAGTTCATGGAGCATTGTGATTACAAGGGTCATGGTGCATTGTGATGACAAGGGCATGGAGCATTGGTCTAATAAGTTTCATGGATTATTGCGATGACTGTTGGAATGGTGCATTGTGGTGACAAGGGCATGGAGCATTGTGATGACCAGGTCATGCAGTATTGTGAAGACAGGTGTAAGGGAGCATTGTGATAACATATGTAATGGCCCATTGTGATGACAATCGCATGGAGCATTGTGATGCCAGGTGTCATGGAGGATTCTGATGACAAAGGTAATGGTGCATTGTGATGACAGTGGCTTGGAGAATTGAGATGACAAGGTCTGGGAGCATTGTGCCGAAAAGTGCATGGAGAATTGTGATAAAAAGTGTCATGGAACATTCTCATGATAAGCTTGTGGAGTTTTTTGCTGACAGTGGCGTGGAGCATTGTGATGAATACGGCATGGGGCATTGTGTTGAAAAAGTCATGGAGCCTTTTTGTGACAGGGTTCAAGGAGCATTCTGGCGACAAGGTTCAGGGAGCATTGTGATGACATGTGTATTGAGAATTGTGATGACAAAGGTCATGGAGCATTGTGATGAAAAGTGCATGCAGTATTGTGATGACAGGCATCATGAAGCGTTGTGATGACAAGTTTTATGGAACATTGTGATCACAAGGGTTTGGAGCATTGTGATGACAGAGGTCATGGATCATTTTGATTTCAAGGAGCATGGAGCATTGTGATGACAAGGGCATGTAGCAATGTGATCCCAAGATTCATGGAGGATTGTGATGACAATGGTAATGGAGTATTGTGATGACAAGCGCATAGAGCATGGCAATGACAAAGTCATGTAGCATTTTGCTGACAAAGGCATGGAACATTGTGATGACAGGTGTCATGGAGCACTGTGATGACAAGCGTCACGGAGCATTGTGAATACAGGGGTCATGGAGCTTTGGGATGACAAGGGCATGGAGCATTATGATGACTGGTGTCATGGCGCACTGTGATGAAAAGCGTCACGGAGCATTGTGAATACAGGAGTCATGGAGCATTGGGATGACAATTGCATGGAGCATTGTGATGCCAAGTGTCATGGAGGATTCTGATGACAAAGGTAATGGAGCATTGTGATGACAATGGCTTGGAGCATTGTGATGACAAGGGTCAGGGAGCATTGAGCTGACAAGTGCATGGAGAATTGTGATGACAAGGGTCATGGAGCATTCTGATGACAAGCTTGTGGAGTATTTTGATGACAATGGCATGGAGCATTGTGATGAAAACCGTATGGGGCTTTGTGATGAAAAAGGCATGGAGACTTTTCGTGACAGGGTTCAAGGAACGTACTGATGACAAGTGTCAGGGAGCATTGTGATGACATGTATATTGAGAATTGTGATGACAAAGTCATGGAGCATTGTGATGTAAAGTCCATGGAGTATTGTGATGACAGGCATCATGGAGCTTTCTGATGACAAGTGTTATGGAACACTGTGATCACAAGGATTTGGAGCATTGTGATGACAGAAGTCATGGATCATTTTGATTTCAAGGAGCATGGAGCATTGTGATGAAAAAGGTATGAAGCATTGTGATCCCAAGGTTCATGGAGGATTGTGATGACAATGGAAATGGAGTATTGTGATGACAAGTGCACAAAGCATTGTAATGACAAGGTCATGTACCATTTTGCTGACAAAGGCATGGAGCATTGTGATGACATGTGTCATGGAGCACTGTGATGACAAGCGTCACGGAGCATTGTTAATACAGTGGTCATGGAGCATTGGGATGATAAGGGCATGGATCATTTTGATGAAAAGAATCCCGGATCATTGTGTTGTGAGGTGTCATTGAATGTTGTGATGACAGTGGTCATGGAGCATTGTGATGATATTGGCCATGGAGCATTGTGATGAGTAGGTCTTGGAGCACTGGGCTGAAAATGTGCATGGAATATTGTGATGATAGGGGTCCTGGAGCATTGTGATGACAAGTAATTGAAGCATGGTGATGACAAGGTCCTGGAGCATTGTGATGAGAAGACCATGGAGACTTGTGATGACAAGTCTCATGGAGCATTCTGATGAAAAGGGGCATGGAGCATTGTGATTACAGGGGTCTTGGAGCATTGTGAAGACTAGGGCATGGAGCATTGTTAGGAGAAGGCCATGGAGCACTCTGATGACATGTGTCCTGGAGTTTTGTGATGACAAGGGCAAGGAGCATTGTGATTAGAAGGATCTTGGAGCATTGTGATGAAAAGGGCATGGATCATTGTGATGAAAAAGGCATGGAGCCTTGTCATGACAGGGTTCAAGGAGCATACTGACAACGAGTGTCAGGGAGCATTGTGATGACAAGTGTATTGAGCATTGTGATGACAAAGATCATGGAGCATTGTGATGAGAAGACCATGGATAATTGTGATGATGAGCATCATGGGGTTTTGTGATGATTCGTGTTATGCAAAATTGTGATCACAAGTGTTTGAGCATTATGATGACAGAGGACATGCAGAATATTGATTTCATTGTGATGACAATAGACTGAAGCATTATGATGATGGGCATGGTGCATTGTGATGACAGGGTTCATGGGGCATTGAGATGAAAAGTGGCATGGAGCATTGTGATTACAAGGGTCTTGGAGCATTGTGCTGACAAGGGCATGGAACATTGTGATGAGAAGGCCATGGAACATTCTGATGACATGCGTCATGGAGCTTTGTGATGACAAGGGCATGGAGCATTGTGATTTCAGGGGTCTTGAGCATTGTGATGAGAAGTGTCATGGAACCTTGTGATGACTAGGCCATGGAAGATTGTGATGACAGGGGTCATGGTGCATTGTTATGACAGGAATAATGGAGCATTGTGATGAGAAGGGTATGGAACTTTGGTCTGAAATGTTTCATGGATTATTGTGATGAGAGTGGACATGGAGCATTGTGATGAAAAGGGCAAGGAACACTGTGATACATGGGTCATGCAGGACTGTAATGACAAGGGCATGGAGCATTGTGATGAGAATGGCATCGAGCATTGTGATGACAAGTGTCATGGAGCTTTGTGATGACAAGGGCATGGAGCAATGTGATGAGAGGGTTCATGGAGCATTGTGATGACAATGACATGGAGCATTGTGATGCCAAGGGTCATGGAGCTTTGTGATGACAAGTCATGGAGCATTTTGATGAGAAGGGCATGGTGCATTGTAATGAGAAGGGCAGGGAGCATTTTGATGACCGGGTCATGCAGCAATTTGATAAAAAGTGTAATGGAATATTTTGATGGCAGTGTTTATAGACCATTGTGATATCAGGGGACTTGGAGCTTTGGGATGGAAAGGGTTAGGGAGCATTTTGATGACAGGGGTTATGGAACATTGTGATGGCAGGGGTCATGGAACTTTGTGATGATAAGGGGATGTATCATTGTGATGACAGTGTCATGGAACCTTGTGATTACAGGGGTGAGGGAGTATTGTGATGACTAGTGATGGAACATTGTGATATCTCTGGTGAGAGAGCATTTTGATGAGAAGTGCATGGACCATTGTGATTACAACGTTTATGGAGCATTGCAATGACAAGTTTGTGGACCGTTGTGATGAAATGCACGTGGCACATTGTGATGAAAATGGTCATGGAGCATTGTTCTGACAAAGACATGGAGCACTGTGATGACAAGTGTCACAGAGAATTGTGATGAAAATTTCATGGAGCATTGTGGTTACAAAGGTCACAGAGCCTTGTGATGACACGGGCATGGGCCATTGTGATGACAAACGTTATGAAGCATTGTGATGACTGGAGTCACGGAGCACTGTGATGACAGGGGTCATGGACGATTGTGATGACACGGGCATGGAGCATTGGTCTGAGAAGTTTCATAGATTATTGTGATGAGAGTGGACATGGTGCATTGTGATGACAAGGGCATGGAGCATTGTGATGAGAAGGTCATGGAGTATTGTGAAGACAGGTGTCAGGGAGCATTGTGATGACATATGTCATGGGCCATTGCGATGAAAATGGCATGGAGCATTGTGATGCCAAATGTAATGGAGAATTGTGATGACAAATATAATAGAGCATTGTGATGATTAGGGCTTGGAGCATTATGATGACAAGGGCCATTGTAAATTTTCATGACAAGGTCGTGAAGCATTGTGATGACAATGTCCTGGAGCATTGTGATGACAAAACCATGGATCCTTGTGATGACAAGTCTCATGGAGCATACTGAAGAAAAGGGGCATGGAGCATTGTGATTACAGGGGTCTTGGAACATTGTGATGACAAGGGCATGGATCATAGCGAGTAGAAGACAAAGGAGAATCCTGATGGCAAGCGTCATTGTGTTTTTTGATGACAAGTCAAGGAGCATTGTGATTACATGGGTCTTGGAGCATTGTGATGAAAAGGGCATGGATCATTGTGATGAAAAAGGCATGGAGCCTTGTCATGACAGGGTTCAAGGAGCATACAGACAACAAGTGTCAGGGAGCATTGTGATGACAAGTGTATTGAGCATTGTGATGACGAAGTCATGGACCATTGTGATGAGAAGACCATGGATAATTGTGATAACGAGCGTCATGGGGCATTGTGATGACAAGTGTTATGGAATATTGTGATCACAAGGGTTTGGAGCATTGCTATGACAGAGGTCATGGAGCATTTTGATTTCATTGTGATGACAATAGCATGAAGCATTATGATGATGGGCATGGTGCATTTTGATAACAGGGTTCATGGATCATTGAGATGAAAAGGGGCATAGAGCATTGTGATTACAGTGTTCATGGAGCATTGTGATGAGAAGGGTCATGGAGCATTTTGATGACAAGGCCATGGAACATCGTGGTGGCAGGGGTCATGCATCATTATTATGACAGTGGTAATGGAGCATTGTGATGGCAAGGGCATGGAGCATATTGATGAGAAGGCCATGGAGCATTCTGATGACTTGTGTCATGGAGCTATGTGAAGACAGGGCATGGAGCAATGTGATGACAAGAACATGGAGCATTGTGATGCAAAGGGTCATGGATCTTTATGATGACAAAGTTCATGGAGCATTTTGATGGCAAGGGCGTTGTGCATTGTGATGAGAAGGGCAGGGAGCATTGTGATGACAGGGTCATGGGGCAATTGGATGAAAAGTGTCATGGAACATTTTGATGACAGGAGTCATGGAACATTGTGATGACAGGGGTGAGGGAGTATTGTGACAAATACTGATGTAGCATTGTGATATCATGGTGAGAGAGCATTTAGATGAGAAGTGCATGGAGCATTGTGATGACAAATATTTGGAGCATTGTGATGACAAGATTGTGGAGCACTGTGATGACAGGCTCATGGTGCATTGTGATGGCATGTGTCATGGAGCATTGTGCTGACAAGCACGTGTAGCATAGTAATGACAAGGGTCATGGAGCATTGTGCTGAGAAAGGCATAGAGCATTGTAATGACAAGGTTCTAAGAGCATTGTGATGAAAATTTCATGGAGCTTTGTGGTAAAAAAGGTCACAGAGACTGTTGATGACGAGGGCATGGACCATTGTGATGACAAAGGTCATGAAGCATTATGATGACTGGAGTCACGGAGCATTGTGATGACAGGGGTTATGGAACACTGTGATAACAAGGGCATGGAGCATTGTGATGACAAAGGCATGGAACATTGGTCAAATATGTTTCATGGATTATTGCGATGACAGTTGGAATGGCGCATTGTGATGACAAGGTCATGCAGTATTTTGAAGACAGGTGTCAGGGAGCATTGTGATGACATATGTAATGGCCCATTGTGATGACAATGGCATGGAGCATTGTGATGCCAAGTGTCATGGAGGATTCTGATGACAAAGGTAATGGAGCATTCTGATGACAATGGCTTGGAGCATTGTGATGACAAGGGTCAGGGAGCATTGTGCTGAAAAGTGCATGGAAAATTGTGATGACAAGGGTCATGGAGCATTCTGATGACAAGCTTGTGGAGTATTTTGATGACAATGGCATGGAGCATTGTGATGAAAACAGCATGGGGCATTGTGATGAAAAGGCATGGAGCCTTTTCGTGACAGGGTTCAACGAGCATTCTGATGAGAAGTGTCAGGGAGCACTGTGATGACAAGTGTATTGAGAACTGTGATGAAAAAGGTCATGGAGCATTGTGATGAAAAGGGCATGGAGTATTGTGATTTCAGGCATCATGGAGTGTTGTGATGACAAGTGTTATGGAACATTGTGATCACAAGTATTTGGAGAATTGTGATGACAGAGGTCATGGATCATTTTGATTTCAAGGAGCAGGGAGCATTTTGATGACAAGGGCATGAAGCAATGTGATCCCAAGGTTCATGGAGTATTGTGATGACAATGAAAATGGAGTATTGTGATGACAAGCGCATAGAGCAGTGTAATGACAAGGTCATGTAGCATTTTGCTGACAAAGGCATGGAGCATTGTGATGACATGTGTCATGGAGCACTGTGATGACAAGCATCACGGAGCATTGTGAATACAGGGGTCATGGAGCATTGGGATGACAAGGGCATGGATCATTGTGATGACAAGGGTCATGGAGCACTGAGCTGAAAATGTTCATGGAGTGTTGTGATGACAGGGGTCATGGAGCATTGTCATGACCATGGAATGGAGCAATGTGATGACAAGAGTCACGGATCATTGTGTTGTCAGGTTTCATGGAGTGTTGTGATGACAGTGGTCATGGAGCATTGTGATGAGTACGTCGTGGAGGATTGGGCTGAACATGCTCATGGATTATTGTGATGACATGGGTCATGGAGCATTGTGATGACAAGGGAATGGAGCATGGTGATGACAAGGTCTTGGAGCATTGTGATGAGAAGGCCATGGAGACTTTTGACGACAACTCACATGGAGCATTCTGATGAAAATGGGCATGGAGTATTGTGATTACAGGGGTCTTGGAGCATTGTGATGACAAGGGCATGGAGCATTGTGATGAGAAGGCCATGAAGCATTCTGATGACATGCGTCATGGAGCTTTTTGATGAGAAGGGCATGGAGCATTGTGATTACAGGGATCTTGGAGCATTGTGATGAAAAGGGCACGGATTATTGTGATGAAACAGGCATGGAGCCTTGTCATGACAGGGTTCAAGGAGCACACTGACGACAAGCGTCAGTTAGCATTGTGATGACAAGTGTATTGAGCATTGTGATGACAAGTGTCATGGAACCATGTGATGACTAGGCCGTGGAACATTTTGAAGGCAGGGGTCATGGTGGATTGTTATGACAGGGGTAATGGAGCATTGTGATGAGAAGGGCATGGAACATTGGTCTGAAATATTTCGTGGATGATTGTGATGAGATTGGGCATGGAGCCTTCTGATGACAAGGGTACGGAACACTATGATACATTGGTCATGCATGATTGTAATGACAAGGGCATGGACCACTGTGATGTGAAGGGCATCGAGCACTGTGATGACAAGTGTCATGGAGCTTTGTGATGACAAGCGCATTGAGCAATGTTATGAGAGGGTTCATGGAGCATTGTGATGACAATGACATGGAGCATTGTGATGCCAAGGGTCATGGAACATTGTCATGACAAGTAATGGAGCATTTTGATGACAAGGGCATGTTGCATTGTGATGAGAAGGGCAGGGAGCATTTTGATGCCCGGGTCCTGCAGCAATTTGATGAAAAGTGTAATGGAATATTTTGATGGCAGGTGTTATAGAACATTGTGATGTCAGGGGATTTGGAGCGTTGGGATGAAAAGGGTCATGGAGCAATTTGATGACAGGGGTCATGGAACATTGTGATGATAAGGGGATGTAGCTGTGTGATGACAGGGTCATGGAACATTGTGATTACAGGGGTGAGGGAGTATTGTGATGACTAGTGATGGAACACTGTGATATCTCTCGTGAGAGAGCATTTTGATGAGAAGTGCAAGGAACATTGTGATTACAAGGTTTATGGAGCATTGTAATAACAAGGTTGTGGACCGTTGTGATGAAATGTGTGTGGCACATTGTTAAGAAAATCGTCATGGAGCATTGCTGTGACAAAGATATGGAGCATTGTGAAGACAAGGGTCACAGAGAATTGTGATGAAATGTTCAAGGAGCATTGTGGTTACAAAGGTCACAGAGCCTTGTAATTATGCGGGCATGGAACATTGTAATGACAAATGTTATGAAGCATTGTGATGACTGGAGTCACGGACCATTGTGATGACAGGGGTCATGGAGCATTGTGATGACATGTGTCATGGAGCATTGTGCTGACAAGCGCATGGAGCATTGTGATGACAAGCGTCATGGAGCATTGTGCTGAGAAAGGCATAGAGCATTGTGATGACAAGGGTCAAAGAGCATTGTGATGAAAAGTTCATGGAGCATTGTGGTTAAAAAGGTCACAGAGACTGTTGATGACGAGGGCATGGACCATTGTGATGACAAAGGTCATGAAGCATTGTGATAACTGGAGTCACGGAGCATTGTGATGACAGGGGTCATGGAGGATTGTGATAACAAGGGCAAGGAGCACTGTGATGACAAGGGCATGGAACATTGGTCTTATAAGTTTCATGGATTATTGTGATGACAGTTGGAATTGCACATTGTGATGACAAGGGCATGGAGCCTACTGATGACCAGGTCATGCAGTATTGTGAAGACAGGTGTCAGGGAGCATTGTGAAGACATATTTAATGGCCCATTGTGATGACAATGGCATGGAGCATTGTGATGCCAAGTGTCATGGAGGATTCTGTTGACAAAGGTAATGGAGCATTCTGATGACAAGGGTCAGGGAGCATTGTGCTGACAAGTGCATGGAGAATTGTGATGACAAGGGTCATGGAGCATTCTGATGACAAACTTGTGGAGTATTTTGATGACAATGGCATGGAACATTGTGAAGAAAACGGCATGGGGCATTGTGTTGAAAGAGGCATGGAGCCTTTTCGTGACAGGGTTCAAGGAGCATTCTGATGACAAGTGTCAGGGAGCATTGTGATGACAAGTGTATTGAGCATTGTGATGACAAAGGTCATGGAGCATTGTGATGACAAGTCATGGAGCATTTTGATGACAAGGGCATGGTGCAGTGTGATGAGAAGTTCAGGGAGAATTTTGATGACCGGGTCATGCAGCAATTTGATGAAAAGTGTAATGGAACCTTTCGATGCCAGGGGTTATAGAACATTGTGATGTCAGGGGTCTTGCAGCTTTGGGATGAAACGGATAATGGAGGATTTTGATGGCAGGTGTCATGGAACATTGTGATGTTAAGGGGATGTAGCAGTGTGATGACAGAGTCATGGATCATTGTGATTACAGGGGTGAGGGGGTATTATGATGACTAGTGATGGAACACTGTGATATCTCTTCTGAGAGAGCATTTTTATGAGAAGGGCATGGAGCATTGTGATTACAAGGTTTATGGAGCATTGCAATAACAAGGCTGTGGACCGTTGTGATGAAATATGCGTGGCATATTGTGAAGACAATGGTCATGGATCATTGTTCTGACAAAGACATGGAGGATTGTGATGGCAAGTATCACAGAGCACTGTGATGAAAATTTCATGGAGCATTGCGGTTACAAAGGTCACAGAGCTTTGTGATGACGTGGGCATGGACCACTGTGATGACAAACGTTATGAAGAATTGAGATTCCTGGAGTCACGGAGCATTGTGATGACAGGGGTCATGGAGCATTGTAATGACGTGTCATGGAGCATTGTGCTGACAAGCGAATGGAGCATTGTGATGACAAGGGTCATGGAGCATTGTGCTGAGAAAGGCATAGAGCATTGTGATGACAAGGGTCAAAGAGCATTGTGATGAAAAGTTCATGGAGCATTGAGGTTAAAAAGGTCACAGAGACTGTTATGACGAGGTCATGGAAAACTGATGACAAAGGTCATGAAGCATTGGGATGACTGGAGTTATGGAGCAGTGTGATGACAGGGGTCATGGATATTTGTGATAACAAGGGCATGGAGCATTGTGATGACAAGGGACTGGAGCATTGGTCTAATAAGTTTCATGAATTATTGCGATGACAGTTGGAATGGTGCATTGTGATGACAAGGGCATGGAGCATTGTGATGACCTGGTCATGCAATATTGTTAAGAAAAGTGTCAGGGAGCATTGTGATGACATATGTAATGGCCCATTGGGATAACAATGGCATGGAGCATTGTGATGCCAAGTGTCATGGAGGATTCTGATGACAAATGTAATGGAGCGTTTTGATGACAATGGCTTGGAGCATTGTGATGACAAGGGTGAGGGAGCATTGTGCTGACAAGTGCATGGAGAATTGCGATGACAAGGGTCATGGAGCATTCTGATGACAAGCTTGTGGAGTATTTTGATGACAATTGCACGGAACATTGTGATGAAAACGGCATGGGGCATTGTGATGAAAAAGGCATGGAGCCTTTTCGTGACAGCGTTTAAGGAGCATTCTGATGACAAGTGTCAGGGAGAATTGTGATGACAAGTGTATTGAGAATTGTGATGACAAAGGTCATGGAGCATTGTGATAAAAAGGGCATGGAGTATTGTGGTGACAGGCATCATGGAGCGTTGTGATGACAAGTGTTATGGAACATTGTGATCACAAGGGTTTGGAGCATTGTGATGACAGAGGTCATGGATCATTTTGATTTCAAGGAGCATGGAGCATTGTGATGACAAGGGCATGAAGCAATGTGATCCCAAGGTTCATGGAGGATTGTGATGACAATGGAAATGGAGTATTGTGATGACAAGCGCATAGAGCATTGTAATGACAAGGTCATGTAGCATTTTGCTGACAATGGCATGGAGCATTGTGATGACACGTGTCATGGCTCACTGTGATGACAAGCGTCAAGGATAATTGTGAATACAGGGTTAATGGAGCACTGGGATGACAAGGGCATGGATCATTGTGAGGATAAGGGTCATGGAGCACTGGGCTGAAAATGTTCATGGAGTGTTGTGATGACAGGGGTCATGGAGCATTGTGATGACTAGGGAATGGAGCATTGTGATTACAAGTGCCCCGGATCATTGTGTTGTCAGGTGTCATGGAGTGTTGTGATGACAGTGGTCATGGAGCATTGTGATGATATTGGCCATGGAGCATTGTGATGAGTAGGTCGTGGAGCACTGGGCTGAAAATATTCATGGATTATTGTGATGACAGGTGTCATGGAGCATTGTGATGACAAGGGATTGGAGCATGGTGATGACAAGGTCCTGGAGCACTGTGATGAGAAGACCATGGAGACTTGTGATGACAATTCTCATGGAGCATTCTGATGAAAATTGGCATGGAGCATTGTGATTACAGGTGTCTTGGTGCATTGTGATGATGAAGGCATGGAGCATGGTGATGAGAAAACCAAGGAGCATTCTGATGACATGCGTCATGGAGTTTTGTGATGACAAGGGCATGGAGCTTTGTGATTACAGGGATCTTGGAGCACGGGTTCACCCCTCCAGCATATTTCCTAACAATCTCCTCACTTGGGGATATCAGCACCGTCAACATCCTCTTGCACACAGTTTGGAATCTGTCCAGAGGATGAAGCGGAAGGATGAGAAAAATTTAGAGACAAGTCTTAGTTGTTTGGACAGGCACATGCCACTCTAATTTCCAATCTGGAAGACAAATTCATCAAAGGCTAGAATTGCCCACGGAAACAGAATAGGTCTAGAGGAAATCCCGCTGTTTTGTGTCCAGTTTCCAAAAACACAAGTTGAAAAATGGAACTCAGGGGCACTAAAATTCATGAAACTGCAGAGTTGAAAATATCTATTGTTGAAAAATGTCTTGAGGTAAGTCACAGAAAAGGAATTGTAAGCAAGGGGGTGTGGCAGGAAACAGATTTGAAGAGGTAGAAAGGAGTCCCCATTAAAGCACAAGAAAAGGGGCTGAACATCGCCAATGATGCTCTTGGCCCAAAAGGGCGTATGCATTTTTTCTGAATATATTCAAGTAAAGGCCATACACACTTTTTATCCAACCAAACAGGTGGGCACTGGAAATCAACACTACAAAATGTATCACTTCACATCAGTCAGAAGGGTCATCCACATAAAGTGTAAACACGAGAAATGCAGGACAGGGTGAGGAGAAAAGGAAGCCCTGTGAGGCTGATTGTTGAAATGTAATTTGCCAATGGCCACTCTGGAGAAGTGTATTGTGTTTGCTAAAACATCTAAAAGATGAGCTACAGAGCATAGGGCACTTGCACTCATGGGCGTATATACCTTGGGAAAAACAAAAATGGACAGAAAACAGGCACCCCAACGTTTACCACCTCTCTGATAAAAAGGGCCTCCACTTGGATATAACCTAAATGTCCCTGGAAGGATAAAATGGATAAAAGAGATGGGGTACTCATGTAGAGTGGAATATTACTCATCCCGAAATCAATGAAATAAGGCCATTTGGAACAACTCTGGAGGAGTTACATACGATCATTCTAAGTGACATATGTCAGAAAGAAAAAGACACATATCATAAGATGTCACTTAAAGGTGGAATCAAAAATGGCTACACAGGAAATAAACTACAAAACAGAAACATAGTCAAATATGTAGAAAATAGACATAAGGCTGCTAAATGGGAAAGGTGGGGAATGGTGAGGTATTATCCAGGAGGTTGAAATTAGCAAATATACCATTCCAAGTACCAAATTGAATAACTGACAAGGCCTACACGGTACCGCAAAGAACTGCACTCAGCCCACTCAAGTCACTGGACAATAATACATATGACTCGTAAGCATCTGAAAAATAATTTATTGTTGCCTCACAGTACATGAATCAAGTGGATGTACAGCAGCAAAAAACAGAGCTTTGAAAATCAGCTGTAACCAATACAAAAATAAATTTAAAAATATTTATAAAAACGGTGAGACAGACAAAAATTCTTACAACTTTTGTTGAAGGGCTACGATGTAACATGGATTGAACACATGTAGACCCACAGCAGGATGATATATAAGGCTGGAAGCTATGCACGCTAAGAGATGTTAGAGAGGCTGGGTGAGGAAATGCAGACCTTTTAAAGTAATACTGCCTGGTACCCATTACATGGGTCGCAAATCGGCAGGTTCAAGGGAATCTTCTGACAGTGAAAACATGCCTGTGAAACCGAGATGAATGTACACCATGTGCTCAGGAAAGGTGTCTAAAATGCACCTCATTTTTGATCTCCTGGTGCTGGGGTTCGCCATTCCAGCCACATTATTAACAATCTCCCCTCTTGGAGAATCAGCACCTTTAACCTCCTGTTTCACACAGTTTTCAATTTGTGCAGAGGATAAATGAGAAGAGGGGGGACCAATGAGAGATTAGCTGTAGGAGTTTTGACAGGCACATATCACTCTAATTTCCCATTAGGAAGAAGAATTAACCAAAAGCTCAGCCTGCCTCCTCAGAACCAGAATAGGGCCAGAAGCAATCCAATGGTTTGGCGGCGAGCTCACAATAAAAGCGAGTTGTAAAATGGAGCTCAGGAGCAGAGAATTCAAAGAACTGCAACGATATAAATGATAACCAACGTCCAAAAATATATTCATGTAAGGCAACGAAGAGGATCTGAATGAGAGGCAGAATTGCAGGAAACAGATTTCAAAAGGTAGATTGTACTCACATTTAAAGCATATGAAAAGCAGCAGAATTTCTAAAATGATGCAGTTGGGCAAAAGGGTGTATGCCTTTTTTTCGTGAATATTTTCAGGAAAAATACACATACAGAGTTTTTGGCCAACCAAGCAAGCGGGAAATGCAAATCCGCACAACAAAGAAGTCTCAATTTCCACTGCTCAGAAAGGCCATCCAAAAAATGTGTATAAACCAGAAATGCTGGAGAGGCCATGGAGAACAGGGAGACTAGTCACGCTGATGGGTGGGGTATAAATATCCATGAGCTACTCTGAAGAAGTGTATGCTGTTTCCTAAAACATTTAAATACAAAGCCCCCGAGCAAAGGGGACTTCAACTCATGGACATATAACTTGGGAAGACTAAATATCGACAACACATAGGCACCCCAAAGTTTAGGGCTGCTCTGCATACAAGAACCTCAACTTCGGTACACGTAAAATATCCCAGGAAAAAGAGAAATGCATAAATTACTTGTGGTAATTTTGTACAACGGAATATCACTCAGACGTGAAATCAATGTCATAAGGCCAGTAGCAGCATAAAGAGTGGATTTAGGTATGATGATTCTAAGTGAAATTAGTCACACAGAAAAATAATCTATTCATAAGATATCACTTACAGAGGGAATGTCAACATCACAACACATGAACTGAATTAAGAAAGAGAACAGAGTCTCACATTTAGAAAACACTCTTATGCCTCCTTAAGGGGAAAGGAGAGGTGGGGTGATGCATAAAACCAGAGTTTGATATTAGCACAGGTACCATTCCATAAACCAAATAGAGAACAGACGAGACCTACCCCTTCCTCAGTGAACGGGACTCAAACTCCCTATTCCTCGCAGAGGAATATATCTGACTAGTGAGAATCTTAAAACCTATGTATTGATGTGTCTTCATAAGGGAATCAAGTGTGTCTAGACTGGCATAAACACGTCAGTGAAAATCAGCTCAACCCCATTATAAAAATGAATTTCAAAAACAAACAACAAAACAGCGAAATTCTTACACAATTCCTTCAGGGATTCTGATGAAACCGGGAATGACCCTATCTGTAAAGACAGCTGGATGAGACATAAGGCTGAACACTTGGGACTGAGAGGACTGGTGAGATTGGGAGAGAAAATGCAGACCCTTTAAAGTAGTAATGCATGCCACGATTCCATGGATACCAAATCTCCAGGTAGTAGGGAATATCACTACAGTTATAACATGTATGGGAAACCTAGAGAATGGACACCCTGTGATGGTGAAAGGTTTCTAAAAGTCTCCTAATTTTTCCTATCCTTGTGCTCCAGTTTGGCATTCCAACTGCTTTACTATCAATCTCCCAACTTAGGAGAGCCAGCCCCTATAACCTCCTGGTTCACACAGTTTGCTAATTGTGCAGAGGATGAAAGGGAAGAGGGAGAACCAATCAGAGAGTAGATGTAGGCTTTTGGACGGGCACATGTCACTCTAAATTCCCGTCAGGAAGAAGAATTAACCAAAGCCTCAGCCACCTGCAGGGAACAGTATAGCCAACCCTGGAACCAGTATAGGTCCTGAAGCAAAATTGTGGATTTGCAGTCAGCTCCCAAAAATGGGATTTGAAAATTGGAGCTCACGGGCACAGCAATTCACAAACCTACAGTTATAAAGGACTACTGTCTTCCAAAAATCTGTTGAGGGAAGGCAACGAAGCTGACTTGAAAATGAGGCAGAATTGCATAAAACATATTTCAAGAGGTAAATTGTAATCGCCTTTAAAGCACAGGAAAAGCATCACAACTTCGACAATGATGCACTTGGCCAAAAAGGGCGTATGCGTTTTCTCCTGAATATATTCAGGAGAAAATGCATACGACCTTTTTGGACAATCAAGCAAGCGCGCAATGCAAATCCACACTACAAAGAATTGTCACATCCCACGGGTCAAAAGGGACATCCGAAAATCTGTAAAAACCAGAAAGGCAAGAGGGAGATGCCAAGGGCATGAAGCAATATGATCCAAAGTGTCATGAAGGACTGTGATGACAAGCGCATGGAGCATTGTGATGACAAGATTATGTAGCATATTGCTGACAAAGGCATGGAGCATTGTGATGACAAGGTTCATGGAGCACTGTGATGACAAGCGTCACGGAGCATTGTGATTACAGGGGTCATGGAGCATTGGGATGACAAGGGCATGGAGCATTTTGATGACAAGAGTCCCGGATCATTGTGTTGTCAGTGTTCATGGATCGTTGTGATGACAGGAGTCATGGAGAATTGTGATGAGAGGGGTCATGGAGCATTGTGATGAGAAGGTCAAGGAGCATTGGGCTGAAAACGTTCATGGAGTATTGTGATGACAGGGGCCATGGAGGCTTGTGATGACAAGGTACTGGAGCATTGTGATGAGAAGACCATGGAGACTTGTGATGACAAGTCTCATGGAATATTCTGATGAAAAGGGGCATGGAGCATTGTGATTACAGGGGTCTTGGGGCATTGTGATGACAAGGGCATGGAGCATTGGGATGAGATGGCCATGGAACGTTCTGATGACATGCATCATGGAGCTTTGTGATGAAAAGGGCATGGAACATTGTGATGAAAAAGTCATGGAGCCTTGTCATGACAGGGTTCAAGGAGCATACTGAGGACAAGTGTCAGGGAGCATTGTGATGACAAGTGTATTGAGCATTGTGATGAAAAAGGTCATGGAGCATTGTGATGAGAAGACCATGGATAATTGTGATGACGAGCGTCATGGGGCGTTGTGATGATAAGTGTTATGGAACATTTTCATCAGAAGGATTTGGAGCATTGTGATGACAGAGATCATGGAGCATTTTGATTTCATTGTGATGACAATAGCATGAAGCATTTTGATGATGGGCATGGTGCATTGTGATGACCGGGTTCATGGATCATTGAGATGAAAAGGGGCATGGAGCATTGTGATTACAGAGGTCTTGGAGCATTGTGATAAGAAGGGTCATGGAGCCTTGTGATGACAAGGCCATGGAACATCGTGATGGCAGGGGTCATGGAGCACTGTTATGACAGGGTTAATGGAGAATTGTGATGGCAAGGGCATGGAACATTGTGATGAGAAGTCCATGGAGCCTTCTGATGACATGCGTCATGGAGCTTTGTGATGACAAGGTCATGGAGCAATGTGATGAGAGCGTTCATGGAGCATTGTGATAACAATAACATTGAGCATTTTGATGAAAAGTTCATGGAGCATTGTGGTGACAAATTTCACAAAGCCTTGTGATGATAAGGGCATTGACTTTTGTGGTGACACACGTCATGGAGTCTTGTGATGACGGGACACACGGAGCATTGTGATGACTGGGGTCATTTAGCATTGTGATGACAGGAGCATGGAGCATTGGTCTGACAAGTTTCATGGATAATTGTGTTGACAGTGGGCATGGCACACTGTGATGAAAATGGCATGGAGCATTGTGATGACAAGGTCATGGAGTATTGTGAAGACAGGTGTCAGGGAGCATTGTGATGGCATATTTCATGTTCCATTGTGATGACAATGGCATGGAGCATTGTGATGCCGAGTGTTATGGAGGATTGTGATGACAAAGGTAATGGAGCATTGTGATGACAAAGGCATGGAGCTTGCTATGACAGGGGTCATGGGACATTGCGATGACAAGTGCATGGAGAATTGTGATGACAAGAGCATGTAACATGGGGATGAGAACTGTCATGGAGCATTGTGATGACAAGGACCTGGAGAATTGTGATGACAAGGGACATGGAGCATTGTGATGACCAGGGCATGGAGCATTGTTATGGCAAGACCGTGGAGCACTGTGATGAGAAGACCATGGATAATTCTGGTGACGAGCATCATGGAGCACTGTAATGACAAGGGGCATGGAGCATTGTGGTGATAGGTCTCATGGAGCATTGTGATGACCGGGGTCATGGAGCATTGTGATGACAAGGGTCATGGAGTATTCTGATGACAAGCTTGTGCAGTATTGTGATGACAAAGCATTTAACACTGTGATGGGAAGTGTCATGGAACATAGTGATGCCAAGAACGTGGAGAATTGTGATGAAAGGGAACATAGAGCATTGTGATGACCAGGGCATGGAGCATTGTGATGGCAAGACCGTGGAGCACTGTGATGAGAAGACCATGGATAATTGTGATGACGAGCGTCATGGAGCGCTATAATGACAAGTGGCATGGAGCATTGTGATTACAGGGGTCTTGGAGCATTGTGATGACAAGGGCATGGAGCATTGTGAAGAGAAGGCCATGAAGCATTCTGATGAATGTGTCATGGAGCACTGTGATGACAAGTGCATGGAGCATTGTGATTACAGTTGTCTTGGAGCATTGTGATGAAAAGGGCATGGATCATTGTGATGAAAAAGGCATGGAGCCTTGTCATGACAGTGTTCAAGGAGCATACTGACGACAAGTGTCAGGGAGCATTGTGATGACAAGTGTATTGAGCATTGTGATGACAAAGTTTATGGAGCATAGTGATGAGAAGACCATGGATAATTGTGATTATGAGCATCATGGTGTGTTGTGATGAGAAGTGTTATGGAACATTGTGATCCCAACGGTTTGGAGCATTGTGATGACAGAGGTCATGGAGCATTTTGATTTCATTGTGAGGAAAATAGCCTGAAGCATTATGATAATGGGCATGGTGCATTGTGATGATATTATTCATGGAGCTTTGAGATGAAAAGGGGCATGGAGCATTGTTATAAAATGTGTCTTGGAGCATTGTGATGAGAAGTCCATGGAACATTCTAATGACATGAGTCATGGAGCTTTGTGATGACAAGGGCATGGAGCATTGTGTTTACAGGGGTCTTTGGACATTGTGATGACAAGTGTCATGGAGCCTTGTGAATGACAAGGCCGTGGAACTTTGTGATGGCAGGGGTCATGGAACATTGTTATGACAGGTGTAATGGAGCATTGTGATGAGAAGGACAGGAAGCATTGGTGTGAAATGTTTCATGGATTACTGTGATGAGAGTGGGCATGGAGCATTTTGATTACAAGGGTCTTGGAGCACTGTGATGGCAAGGGCATGGAGCATTGCGGTGACAGGGCCATGGAACATTCTGATGACATGCGTCATGTAGCTTTTTGATGAAAAGGGCATGGAGTATTTTGATTAGAGGGTTCGTGGAGCATTGTGATGACAAGTGTCATGGTGCCTTGTGATGACAAGGCCGTGGAACATTGTGATGGCAGGTGTCATGGAGCATTGTTATGACAGAGGTAAAGGAGCATTGTGATGAGAAGGGCATGGAGCATTGGTCTGAAATGTTTAATGGATTATTGTGATGAGAGTGGGCATAGAGCATTGTGATGATAAGGGCATGGAACACTGTGATACATGGGTCATGGAGGATTGTAATGACAGGGCATGGCGCATCGTGATGAGAAGGGCATCGAGCATTGTGATGACAAGTGTCATGGAGGTTTGTGATGACAAGGGCATGGAGCAATGTGATGAGAGGTTTCATGAAGCATTTTGATGACAATGACATGGAGCATTGTGATGCCAAGGGTCATGGCGCTTTGTGATGACAAAGGTCATGGAGCATTTTGATGATAAGTGCATGGTGCATTGTGATGAGAAGGGCAGGGAGTATTTTGATGACAGGGTCATGCAGCAATATGATGAAAAGTGTATTGGAACATTTTGATGACAGGGGTTATAGAATATTGTGATGTCAGGGGTCATGGAACATTGTGATGATAAAGGGATGTAGCATTGTGATGACAGGGGTCATGGGACATTGTGATTACAGGGCTGAGGGAGTATTGTGACGACTAGTGATGGAACACTGTGATATCTCTGGTGAGAGAGCATTTTGATGAGGATTGTATGGAGCATTGTGATTACAAGGTTTATGGAGCTTTGCAATGACAAGTTTCTGGACCGTTGTGATGAAAAGTGAATGGCACATTGTGATGACAAGGGTCATGGAATATTTTTCAGACAAAGGCATGGAGCATTGTGATGACAACAGTCACGGAGCATTGTGATGAAAACGGAATGGGGCATTGTAATGAAAAAGGCATGGAGCCTTTTCGTGACAGGGTTCAAGGAGCATTGTGATGACAAGTGTCAGGGAGCATTGTGATGACAAGTGTAATGAGAATTGTGATGACAAAGGTCATGGAGCATTGTGATGAAAAGGGCATGGAATTTTGTGATGACAAGCATCATGGAGCATTGTGATGACAAGTGTTATGGAACATTGGGATCACAAGGTTTTGGAGCATTGTGATGACAGAGGTCATGGATCATTTTGATTTCAAGGAGCATGGAGCATTTTGATGACAAGGGCATGAAGCAATGTCATCCCAAGGTTCATGGAGGTTTGTGATGACAATGGAAATGGAGTATTGTGATGACAAGCACATAGAGCATTGTAATGACAAGGTCATGTACCATTTTGCTGACAAAGTCATGGAGCATTGTGATGACGTGTCATGGAGCACTGTGATGACAAGTGTCATGGAGCATTGTGAATACAGGGGTCATGGAGCATTGGGATGACAAGGGCATGGATCATTGTGATGACAAGGGTCATGGAGCATTGGGCTGTATATGTTCATGGAGTATTGTGATGACGGGGTCATGGAGCATTGTGATGACAGAGGTCATGAAGCATTTTGATTTCATTGTGCTGACAATATCCAGAAGCATTATGATGATGGGCATGATGCATTGTGATGACAGGGTTCATGGAACATGGAGATGAAAAGGGGCATGGAGCATTGTGATTACAGAGGTCTTGGAACACTGTGATGACAAGGGCATGGAGCATTTTGATGAGAAGGCCATCGAACATTCTGATGACATGTGTCATGGAGCTTTGTGATGACAAGGGAATAGAGCATTGTGATTACAGGGGTCTTGGAGCATTGTGATGACAAGTGACATGGAGCATTGTGATGACAAGGCCATGGAACATCGTGATGGAAGGGGTCATGGAGCATTGTTATGACAGGGGTAATGGAGCATTGTGATGAGAAGGGCATGGAGCATTGTGATTACAAGGTTTATGGAGCAATACCATGACAAATTTGCGCACCGTTGTAATGAAAAGCGCGTAGCACATTGTGATGACAATGTTCATGGAGCATTTTTCTGACAAAGGCATGGAGCATTTTGATGACAAGGATTACGGAGCATTGTGATGAAAAGTTCATGGAGCATTGTGGTTATAAAGGTCACAGTGCATTGTGCTGACGTGGGCATAGACCATTGTGATGACAAATGTTATGAAGCATTGTGATGACTGGAGTCACTGAGCATTGGGATGACAAGGGCATGGATCATTGTGATGACAAGGGCATGGAGCATTTTGGTGACAGGGGCATGGAGCATTGGTCTGAGAAGTTTCTTAGATTATTGTGATGACAGTGGACATGGTGCATTGTGATGACAAGGGCATGGGTTATTGTGATGAGAAGGTCATGGATTATTGTGAAGACAGGTGTCAGGGAGCATTGTGCTGACATATGTCATGGTCCATTGCAATGACAATGTCAGGGAGCATTGTGATGCCAAATGTAATGGAGGATGTTGATGACAAATATAATGGAGCATTGTGATGACTAGGGCTTGGAGCATTATGATGACAAGGGCCGTTGAGAATTTTCATGACAAGGTCGTGAAGCATTGTGATGACAAGTCCTGGACCATTGTGATGAGAAATCCATAGAGAGTTGTGATGACAAGTCTCATGGAGCATACTGATGAAAAGAGGCATGGAGCATTGTGATTACAGGGGTCTTGGAACATTGTGATGACAAGGGCATGGAGCATTGTGTTTAAAGGGGTATTGGTGCATTGTGATGAAAAGGGCATGGATCATTTTGATGAAAAAGGCATGGAGCCTTGTCATGACAAGGTTCAATGAGCATACAGACAACAAGTGTCAGGGAGCATTTTGATGACAAGTGTATTGAGCATTGTGATGACAACGGTCATGGAGCATTGTCATGAGAAGTCCATGGATAATTGTGATGACGAGCATCATGGGGCACTGTGAGGACAAGTGTTATGGAACATTGTGATCACAAGGGTTTGGAGCATTGTTATGACTGAGATCTTGGAGCATTTTGATTTCATTTTGATGACAGTAGCATGAAGCATTATGATGATGGGCATGGTGCATTTTGATTACAGGGTTCATGGATCATTGAGATGAAAAGGGGAATGGAGCATTGTGATTACAGAGGTCTACGAGGACTTTGATGAGAAGGGTCATGGAGCCTTGTGATGACAAGTCCACGGAACATCGTGATGGCAGGGGTCATGGAGCATTGTTATCACAGGGGGAATGGAGCACTGTGACGGCAAGGGCATGGAGCATTGTGATGAGAAGGCCATGGAGCATTCTGATGACGTGTCATGGAGCTTTGTGAAGACAATGGCATGGAGCAATGTGATGAGAGTGTTCATGGAGCATTGTGATGACAATGACATGGAGCATTGTGATGCCAAGGGTAATAGATCTATGTGATGCCAAAGTCATGGAGCATTTTGATGACAAGGGCGTTGTGCATTGTGATGAGAAGGACAGGGAGCATTGTGATGACAGGGTCATGGAGCAATTTGATGAAAAGTTTCATGGAACATTATGATGACAGTGTTTATGGAACATTGTGATGACAGGGGTCATGGAGCATTATGATGAAAAGGGTCATGGAGCATTTTGATGAAAGGGGTTATGGAACATTGTGATGTCAGGGGTCATCGAACATTTTGATGATAAGTGCATGTAGCATTGTGATGACAGGAGTCATGGAACACTGTGATAACAAGGGTGAGGGAGTATTGTGACGAATAGTGATGTAACATTGGGATATCTGTGGTGAGAGAGCATTTTGATGAGAAGTGCATGGAGCATTGTGATGACAACGTTTATGGAGCATTGTGATGACAAGATTGTGGAGCACTGTGATGACAAACTCATGGTGCATTGTGATGACATGTGTCATGGAGCATCATGCTGAGAAGCGCATGGAGCATTGTGATGACAAAGGTCATGGAGCATTGCGCTGAGAAAGGCATAGAGCATTGTGATGACAAGGATCAAAGAGCTTTGTGATGACAAGTCTCATGGAGCATACTGCTGAAAAGGGGCATGGAGCATTGTGATTACAGGGGTCTTGGAGCACTGTAATGAAATGTGCATGGAGTATTTTGATGAGAAGTCCATGGAACATTCTGATGACATGTGTCATGGAGCTTTGTGATGACAAGGGCATGGAGCATTGTGATTACAGGGGTCTTGGAGCACTGTGATGACAAGTGTCACGGAGCCTTGTGATGACTAGGCCGTGGAACACTGTGATGACAGGAGTTATGGAGCATTGTTATGACCGGGGTAATGGAGCATTGTGATGAGAAGGGCATGGAATATTTGTCTGAAATGTTTTATGGATTATTTTGATGAGAGTGGGCATGGAGCATTGTGATGACAAGGGCACAGAACACTGTGATACATGGGTCATGCAGGATTGTAATGACTTGGGCATGGAGCATTGTGATGAGAAGGGCATCGAGCATTGTGATGACAAGTGTCATGGAGCTTTGTGATGACAAGGGCATGGAGCATTGTGATGAGAGGGTTCATGGAACATTGTGATGACAATGACATGGACCAATGTGATGCCAAGGGTCATGGAGCTTTGTGATGACAAGTCATGGAGCATTTTGATGACAAGGGAATGGTGCATTGTGATGAGAAGTGCAGGGAGCCTTTTGATGACCGGGTCATGCAGCAATTTGATGAAAATTGAAATGGAACATTTTAATGGCAGGGGTTATAGAATATTGTTATGTCAGGGTTCTTAGAACTTTGGGATGAAAAAGGTCATGGAGCATTTTGATGACGGGTGTTATGGAACACTGTTATGTCAGGGGTCATGGAACATTGTCATGATAAGGGGATGTAGCATTGTGATGACAGGGTTCATGGAACATTGTGATTACAGGGGTGTGGGAGTATTGTGATGACAAGTGATGGAACATTGTGATATCTCTGGTGAGAGAGCATTTTGATGAGATGTGCATGGACCATTGTGATTAAAAAGTTTATGGAGCATTGCAATGATAAGGTTGTGGAACTTTGTGATGACAATGGTCATGGAGCATTGTTCTCACAAAGAAATGGAGCATTGTGATGACAAGGGTCCCAGTGAATGGTGATGAAATTTCATGGAGCATTGTGTTTACAAATGTCACAGAGCTTTGTGATGACGCGGGCATGGACCATTGTGATGACAAACGTTATGAAGCATTGTGATGACTAGAGTCAAGGGGCATTCTGATGACAGGGGTCATGGAGCATTGTGATGACAAGGGCATGGAGTATTGTGATGACAGGTAATGGAGCATTGGTCTGACAAATTTCATAGATTATTGTGATGACAGTGGGCATGGTGCATTGTGATGACCAGGGCATGGAGCATTGTGATGAGAAGGTCATGGAGTATTGTGAAGACAGATGTCAGGGAGCATTGTGATGACATATGTCATGGTCCATTCCATGACAATGGCATGGAGCTTTGTGATGCCAAATGTAATGGAGGATTGTGATGACAAATAATATGGAGCATTGTGATGATTAGGGCTAGGAGCATTATGATGACAAGGGGATTGAGAATTTTCATGACAATGTCGTGAAGGATTGTGCTGACAAGGTCCTGGAGCATTGTGATGACAAAACTATGGAGTCTTGTGATGACAAGTCTCATGGAGCATACTGATGAAAAGGGGCATGGAGCATTGTGGTTACAGGGGTCATGGAACATTGTGATGACAAGGGCATGGAACATTGTGAGGAGAAGACCAAGGAGCATTCTGATGGCATGCGTCATTGAGCTTTGTGATGACAAGGGCATGGAGCATTGTAATTACATGGGTCTGGGAGCATTGTGATGAAAAGGGCATGGATCATTGTGATGAAAAAGGCATGGAGCCTTGCCATGACAGAGTTCAAGGAGCATACAGACAACAAGTGTCAGGGAGCATTTTGATGACAAGTGTATTGAGCATTGTGATGACAATGGTCATGGAGCATTGTGATAAGAAGACCATGGGTAATAGTGATGACGAGCGTCATGTGGCATTGTGATGACAAGTGATATGGAATATTGTGATCACAAGGGTTTGGAGCATTGTTATGACAGAGGTCATGGAGCATTTTGATTTCATTGTGATGACAATAGCATGAAGCATTATGATGATGGGCATGGTGCATTGTGATGACAGGGTTCATGGAACATTGAGATGAAAAGGGGCATGGAGCAATGTGATTACACTGTTCTTGGAGTGTTGTGATGAGAAGGGTCATGGAGCCTTGTGATGACAGGGCCACGGAACATCGTGATGGCAGGAGTCATGGAGCATTGTTATGACAGGTGTAATGGTGCATTGTGATGGCGAGCGCATAGAGCATTGTGATGAGAAGGCCATGGAGCATTCTGATGACATGTGTCATGGAGCTTTGTGAAGACAAGGGCATGGAGCACTGTGATGACAATGACATGGAGCATTGGGATGCCAAGGGTCATGGATCTTTGTGTTGACAAAGGTCTTGGAGCAATTTGATGGCAAGGGCTTTGTGCATTGTGATGAGAAGGGCAGGGAGAATTGTGATGACAGGTTCATGGAGCAGTTTGATGAAAATTGTCATGGAACATTTTGATGACAGGCATTATGGAACATTGTGATGTCAGGGGTCATCGAACATTGTGATGATAAATTCTTGGAGCATTGTGATGACAGGAGTCATGGAATATTATGATGACAAGGGTGAGGGCGGATTGTGACAAATAGTGATGGAGCATTGTGATATCAGTGGTGAGAGAGCATTTTGATGAGAAGTGAATGGAGCATTATGATGACAATATTTATGGAGCCTTGTGATGAGAAAATTGTAGAGCACTCTGATGACAAGCACATGGTGCATTGTAATGACATGTGTCATGGAGCATTGTGCTGACAAGCGCATGAAGCATTGTGATGACAAAGGTCATGGAGCATTGTGCTGAGAAAGGAATAGAGCATTGTGATGACAAGGGTCAAAGAGCATTGTGATGAAAAGTTCATGGAACATTGTGGTTAAAATGGTCACAGAGACTGTTGATGACGAGGGCATGGACCATTGTGATGACAAAGGTCATGAAGCATTGTGATGAATTTAGTCACGGAGCATTGTGATGACAGGGGTCAGGGAACATTGTGATAACAAGGGCATGGAGCATTGTGATGAAAAGGGCATGGAACATTAGTCTAATAAGTTCCATGGATTGTTGCGATGAGAGTTGGAATGGCGCATTTTGATGACAAGGGCATGGAGCATTGTGATGACCAGGTCATGCAGTATTGTGAAGACAGGAGTCAGGGAGCATTGTGATGACATATGTAATGGCCCTTTGTGATGACAATGGCATGGAGCATTGTGATGCCAAGTGTCATGGAGGATTCTGATGACAAAGGTAATGGAACATTGTGATGACAATGGCTTGGAGCATTGGGATGACATGGGTCAGGTAGCATTGTGCTGACAAGTGCATGGAGAATTGTGATGACAAGGGTCATGGAGCATTCTGATGACAAGCTTGTGGAGTATTTTGATGACAATGCCATGGAGCTTTGTGATGAAAACGGCATGGGGCATTGTGATGAAAAAGGCATGTAGCCTTTTCGTGACAGGGTTCAAGAAGCATTCTGACGACAATTGGCAGGGAGCATTGTGATGACAATGTATTGAGCATTGTGATGAAAAGGGCATGGAGTATTGTGATGACAGGCATCATGGAGCGTTGTGACGACAAATGCTATGGAACACTGTGATCACAAGTGTTTGGAGCATTGTGATGACAGAGGTCATGGATCATTTTGATTTCAAGGAGCATGGAGCATTGTGATGACAATGGCATGAAGCAATGTGATCCCAAGGTTCATGGAGGATTGTGATGACAATGGAAATGGAGTATTGAGATGACAAGCGCATAGAGCATTATAATGACAAGGTCATGTAGCATTTTGCTGACAAAGGCATGGAGCATTGTGATGACATGTGTCATGGAGCACTGTGATGACAAGCGTCACAGAGCATTGTAAATACAGGTGTCATGGAGCATTGGGATGACAAGGGCATGGGCCATTGGGATGACATGTGTCATGGAGCACTTGGCTGAAAATGTTCATGGATTATTGTGATGACACAGGTCATGGAGCATTGTGATGACTAGGGAATGGAGCATTGTGATGACAAGAGTCCCGGATCATTGTGTTGTCTGTTGTCATGGATTGTTGTGATGACAGTGGTCATGGAGCATTGTGATGACAAGGGAATGGAGCATGGGGTTGACAAGGTCCTGGAGCACTGTTATGAGAAGACCATGAAGAGTTGTGATGACAAGTCTCATGGAGCATTCTGAAGAAAAGGGGCCAGGAGCATTGTGATTTCAGGGGTCCTGGAGCATTGTGATGACTAGGGCATGGAGCATTGTGACGAGAATGCCATGGTGCATTCTGATGACATGCGTCATGGAGTTTTTTGATGACAAGGGCATGGAGCATTGTGATTACAGGGGTCTTGGAACATTGTGATGACAAGGGCATGGATCATTGTGAGGAGAAGAACAAGGAGCATTATGATGGCATGCGTCATTGAGCTTTGTGATGACAATGGCATGGAGCATTGAGATTACATGGGTCTTGGAGCATTGTGATGAAAACGGCATGGAGAATTGTTCTAATAAGTTTCATGGATTATTGTGATGAAAGTTGGAATGGCGCATTGTGATGACAAGGGCATGGAGAATTGTGATGACCAGGTCATGCATTATTGTGAAGAGAGTTGTCAGGGAGCATTGTGATGACATATGTAATGGCCCAATGTGATGACAATGGCATGGAGCATTGTGATGCCAAGTGTCATGGAGGAATCTGATGACAAATGTAATGGAGCATTGTGATGACAATGGCTTGGAGCATTGTGATGACAAGGGTCAGGGAGCATTGTGCTGACAAGTGCATGGAGAATTGTGATGACAATGGTCTGGAGCATTCTGATGACAAGTTTGTGGAGTATTTTATTTTTTGAATGAGTAGGTCAAAAATGTCCTCTCATCATTATTGCTTGTGCTAATTTTTTTAAAATTTTATTTTATTTTTTTGCTTTATAACAAATTTAATCAGTTATCCATATACATATGTTTCCATATCCCCTTGTGGAGTATTTTTATGAGAATGGCATGGAGCATTGTGATGAAAATGGCATGGGGCTTTGTGATGAAAAAGGCATGGAGTCTTTTCTTGACAGGGTTCAAGGAGCATTCTGACGACAAGTGTCAGGGAGCATTGTGATGACAAGTGTATTAAGAATTGTGATGACAATGGTCATGGAGCATTGTGATGAAATGTGCATGGAGTATTGTGATGACATGCATCATGGAGTGTTGTGATGACAAGTGTTATGGAACATTGTGATCACAAGGGTTTGGAGCATTGTGATGACAGAGTTCATGGATCATTTTGATTTCAAGGAGCATGGAGCATTGTGATTACAAGGGCATGAAGCAATGTGATCCCAAGGTTCATGGAGGATTGTGATGACAATGGTAATGGAGTATTGTGATGACAAGCACATAGAGCATTGTAATGACAAGGTCATGTAGCATTTTGCTGACAAAGTCATGGAGCATTGTGATGAGAGGTGTCATGGAGCACTGTGATGACAAGCGTCACGGAGCATTGTGAATACAGGGGTCATGGAGCATTGGGATGACAAGGACATGGATCCTTGTGAAGAAAAGTGTCATGGATCTTTGGGATGAAAATGTTCATGGAGTATTTTGATGACAGGGGTCATGGAGCATTGTGATTACAGGGGTCTTGGAGCATTGTGATGACAAGAATCCTGGATCATTTTGTTGTCAGGTTTCATGGAGTGTTGTGATGACAGTGGTCATGCAGCATTGTGATGATATTGGTCATGGAGCATTGTGATGAGAAAGTCATGGAGCATAGGGCTAAAAATGTTCATGGAATATTGTGATGACAGGTGTCATGGAGCATTGTGATGACAAGGGAATGGAGCATTGTGATGACAAGGTCCTGGAGCATTGTGATGAGATGACCATGGAGACCTGTGATGACAAGTCTCATGGAGCATTCTGATGAAAAGGGGCATGGAGCATTGTGATTACAGGGGTCTTGGAGCATTGTGATGACAAGGGCATGGAGCACTGTGAGGAGAAGGCCATGGAACATTCTGATGACATGCGTCATGGAGCTTTGTGATGACAATGGCATGGAGCATTGTGATTCCAAGGGTCATTGAGCTTTGTAATGACAAAGGTCATGGAGCATATTGATGCCAAGGGTGTGGTGCATTGTTATGAGAAGGGCAGGGAACATTTTGATTACAGGATCATGCAGCAATTTGATGAAAAGTGTAATGGAACATTTTGTTGACAGGGGTTATAGAACATTGTGATGCCAGGGGTCATGGAGCTTTGGGATGAAATGGGTCAAGGAGCACTTTGATGACTGGGGTTATGGAATATTGTGATGTCAGGTGTCATGGAACATTGTGCTGATAAGGGGATGTAGCATTGTGATGACAGGGGTCATGGAACATTGTGATTACAGGGGTGAGGGCGGAGTGTGATGACTAGTGATGGAACATTGTGATATCTCATGTGAGAGAGCATTTGGATGAAAAGTGCATGGAGCATTGTGATTACAATGTTTATGGGGCACAGCAATGACAAGGTTGTGGATCATTGTGATGAAAATCACATGGAACATTGTGATGACAAGGGTCATGGAACATTGTTCTGACAAAGACATGGAGCATTGTGATGACAAGTGTCACAGAGCATTGTGATGAAAAGTTCATGGAGCATTTGGGTTACAAAGGTCACAGAGCCTTGTGATGACGCGGGCATGGACCGTTGTGATGACAAACGTTATGAAGCATTGTGATGACTGGAGTCAGGGAGGGTTGTGATGACAGGGGTCATGGAGCATTTTGATGACAAGGGCATGGAGCTTTTTGATGACAGGGGCATGGAACATTGCTCTGACAAATTTTATAGATTATTGTGATGACAGTGGACATGGTGCATTGTGATGACAAGGGCATGGAGCATTGTGATGAGAAGGCCAGGGACTATTGTGAAGACAGGTGTCAGGGAGCATTGTGATGACATATGTCATGGTCCATTGCGATGACAATGGCAGGGAGCATCGTGATGCCAAATGTAATGGAGGATTGTGATGACAAATATAATGGAGCATTGTGATGACTAGGGCTTGGAGCATTATGATGACAAGGGCCATTGAGAATTTTCATGACAGCATCGTGAAACATTGTGATGACAATTTCCTGAAGCATTCTGATGAGAAAACCATGGAGCCTTGTGATGACAAGTCTCATGGAGCATACTGATGAAAAGGGGCATGGAGCATTCTGATTACAGGGGTTTTGGAACATTGTGATAACAAGGGCATGGAGCTTTGTGATGACAAGGGCATCGAGCATTGGTCTAATAAGTTCCATGGATTATTGTGATGACAGTTGGAATGGCGCATTGTGATGACAAGGGCATGGAAAATTGCGATGACCAGGTCATGCAATATTGTGAAGAGAGGTGTCAGGGAGCATTGTGATGACATATGTCATGGCCCAATGTGATGACAATGGAATGGAGCATTGTGATGCCAAGTGTCATGGAGGATTCTGATGACAAATGTAATGGAGCATTGTGATGACAATGGCTTGGAGCATTGTGATGACAAGGGTCAGGGAGCATTGTGCGGACAAGTGCATTGAGAATTGTGATGACAATGGTCATGGAGCATTCTAATGACAAACTTGTGAAGTATTTTGATGACAATGGCATGGAGCATTGTGATGAAAATGGCATGGAGCTTTGTGAAGAAAAATGCATGGAGCCTTTTCGTGACAGTGTTCAAGGAGCATTCTGACGACACGTGTCAGGGAGCATTGTGATGACAAGTGTATTGAGAATTCTGATGACAACGGTCATGGAGCATTGTGATGAAAAGGGCATGGAGTATTGTGATGACAGGCATCATGGAGCGTTGTGATGAAAAGTGTTATGGAACATTGTGATCACAAGGGTTTGGAGTATTGTGATGACAGAGGTCATGGATCATTTTGATTTCAAGGAGCATGGAGCATTGTGATGACAAGGGCATGAAGCAATGTGATCCCAAGGTTCATGGAGGATTGTGATGACAATGGTAAGGGAGTATTGTGATGACAAGCACATAGAGCATTGTAATGACAAGGTCATGTAGCATTTTGCTGACAAAGGCATGGAGCATTGTGATGACAGGTGTCATGGAGCACTGTGATGACAAGCGTCACGGAGCATTGTGAATACTTGGGTCATGGAGCATTGGGATGAGAAGGTCATGGAGCATTGTGGTGAAAATGTTCATTGAATATTGTGATGACAGGGGTCCTGGAGCATTGTGATGACAAGGTCCTGGAACATTGTGATGAGAAGACCATGGAGACTTGTGATGACAAGTCTCATGGAGCATTCTGATGAAATGGGGCATGGAGCATTGTGATTACAGAGGTTTGGAGCATTGTGATGACAAGGGCATGGAGTATTGTGATGACAGGCATCATGGAGCGTTGTGATGACAAGTGTTATGGAACAATGTGATCACAAGTGTTTGGAGCATTGCGATGACAGAGGTCATGGATCATTTTGATTTCAGGGAGCATGGAGCATTGTGAAGACTAGGGCATGAAGCAATGCGATCCCTATGTTCTTGGAGGATTGTGATGACAATGGTAATGGAGTATTGTGATGACATGCGCAAAGAGCATTTTAATGACAAGATCATGTAGCATTTTGCTGACAAAGGCATGGAGCTTTGTGATGACAGGTGTCATGGAGCACTCTGATGACAAGCATCACGGAGCATTGTGAATACAGGGGTTATGGAGCATAGGGATGACAAGGGCATGGATCATTGTGATGACAAGTGTCATGGATCACTGGGCTGAAAATGTTCATGGAGTATTGTGATGACAGGGGTCATGGAGCATTGTTATGACAAGGGAATGAAACACGGTGATGACAAGGTGCAGGAGCATTGTGATGAGATGACCACGGAGACTTGTGATGACAAGTCTCAAGGAGCATTCTGATGAAAAGTGGCATGGAGCATTGTGATTACAGGGGTCTTGGAGCATTGTGATGACAAAAGTCCTGGATCATTGTGTTGTCAGGTGTCATGGAGTGTTGTGATGACAGTGGTCATGGAGCATTGTGATGATACTGGTCATGGCACATTGTGATGAGAAGGTCATGGAGCATTGGGGTGAAAATGTTCATGGAATATTGTGATGACAGGTGTCATGGAGCATTGTGATGACAAGGGAATGTAGTGTGGTGATGATAAGGTCCTGGAGCATTGTGATGAGAAGACCATGGAGACTTGTGATGACAAGTCTCATGGAGCATTCTGATGAAAAGGGGCATGGAGCATTGTGATTACAGGGGTCTTGGAGCATTGTGATGACAAGGGCATGGAGCACTGTGAGGAGAAAGCCATGGGACATTCTGATGACATGCGTCTTGGAGCTTTGTGATGACAATCGCATGGAGCATTGTGATTACAGGGGTCTTGGATCATTGTGATGACAAGGGTCATGGAGCCTTGTGATGACAAGGCCTTGGAACATTGTGATGGCAGGGTTCATGGAGCATTGTTATGACAGATGTAATGGAGCATTGTAATGAGAAGGGCATTGAGCATTGGTCTGAAATGTTTCATGGATTATTGTGATGAGAGTTGGCATGGAGTATTGTGATGACAAGGGCACGTACACTGTGATACATGCGTCATAGGGGGTTGTAATTAAAAGGGCATGGAGCATTGTGATGAGAAGGGCATCGAGCATTGTGATGACAAGTGTCATGGAGCTTTGTGATGATAAGGGCATGGAGCAATGTGATGAGAGGGTTCATGGAACATTGTGATGACAATGACATGGAGCATTGTGATGCCGAGGGTCATGGAGCTTTGTGATGACAAAGGTCATGGAGCATTTTGATGACAAGTGTGTGGTGCATTGGGATGAGAATGGCAGGAAGCATTTAGATGACAGGGTCATGCAGCAATTTGATGAAAAGTGTAATGGAAACTTTTGATGACAAGGGTTATAGAATATTGTGATGCCAGGGGTCATGGAGCTTTGGGATGAAAAGGGTCATGGAACATTTTGATGACAGGCGTTATGGAACTCTGTGATGTCAGGGGTCAGGGAACACTGTGCTGATAAGGGAATGTAGCATTGGGATGACAGGGGTCATGGAACATTGTGATAACTGGGGTGAGGGAGGATTGTGATGACTAGTGATGGAACATTGGGATATCTCATGTGAGAGAGCATTTGGATGAGAAGTGCATGGAGCATTGTGATTACAAGGTTTATGGAGCATAGCGATGACAAAGTTGTGGATCATTGTGATGAAAAACGCATGGCACATTGTGATGACAAGGGTCATGGAGCATTGTTGTGACAAAGACATGGAGCATTGTGATGACAAGGGTCACGGAGCATTGTGATGAAAAGTTCATGGAGCATCGTGGTTACAAAGGTCACAGAGCCTTGTGATGACGCGGGCATGGACCGTTGTGATGACAAACGTTATGAAGCATTGTGATGACTGGAGTCAGGGAGCGTTGTGATGACAGGGGTCTCGGAACATTGTGATGACAAGGGCATGGCACATTGTGAGGAGAAGACCAAGGAGCATTCTGATGGCATGTGTCCTTGAGTTTTGTGATGACAAGGGCATGGAGCATTGTGATTACAGGGGTCTTGGAGCACTGTGATGGAAAGGACATGGAACATTGTGATGAAAAAGGCATGGAGCCATGTAATGACAGGGTTCAAGGAACATACTGACAAGTGTCATGGAGCATTGTGATGACAGGTGTCATGAAGAATTGTGATAACAAGAGCATGGAGCATTGTGATGACAAGTGCATGGAACATTGTTCTAATATGTTTCATGGATTATGGCGATGACAGTTGGAATGGCGCATTGTGATGACAAGGGCATGGAGCATTGTGATGACCAGGTCATGCAGTATTGTGAAGAGAGGTGTCAGGGAGCATTCTGATGACATATGTAGTGGCCCGCTCTGATGACAATGGCATGGAGAATCGTGATGCCAAGTGTCATGGAGGATTCTGATGACAAAGGTAATGGAGCATTGTGATGACAATGGCTTGGAGCATTGTGATGACAAGGGTCAAGAAGCATTGTGCTGAAAATCGCATGGAGAATTGTGATGACAAGTGTCATGGAGCATTCTGATGACAATCTTGTGGAGTATTTTGATGACAATGGCATGGAGCATTGTGATGAAAACGGCATGGGGCATTGTTATGAAAAAGGCATGGAGCCTTTTCCTGACATGGTTCAAGGAACATTCTGATGACAAGTGTCAGGGAGCATTGTGATGACAAGTGTATTGAGAATTGTGATGACAAAGGTCATGGAGCATTGCGATGAAAAGGGCATGGAGTATTGTGATGACAGGCATCATGGAGCGTTGTGATGACAAGTGTTATGGAACATAGTGATCACAAGGGTTAGGAGCATTGTGATGACAGAGCTCATGGATCATTTTGAATTCAAGGAGCATGGAGCATTGTGATGACATGGGCAGAAAGCAATGTGATCCCAAGTTTCATGGAGGATTGTGATGAGAAGCAAATAGAGCATTGTAATGACAAGGTCTTTTAGCATTTTGCTGACAAAGGCATGGAGCATTGTGATGACAGGTGTCATGGAGCCCTGTGATGACAAGCGTCACAGAACATTGTGAAAACAGTGGTCATGGAGCATAGGGATGACAGGGACATGGATCATTTTGATGACAAGGGTCATGGAACATTGGGCTGAAAATGTTCATGGAGTATTGTGATGACAGGTGTCATGGAGCAGTGTGATGACTAGGGAATGGAACACTGTGATGACAAGAGTCCCGAATCATTGTGTTGTCAGGTGTCATGGACTGTTGTGATGACAGTGGTAATGGAGCATTTTGATGATATTGGCCATGGAGCATTGTGATGAGAAGACCTTGGGTAATTGTGATATCGAGCATCATGGAGAACTGTAATGACAAGGGGCATGAAGCATTGTGATGACAGGTGTCAGGGAGCATTGTGATGACAGGGGTCATGGAGCATTGTGATGACAAGGGCATGGAGCTTTGTGATGACATGTGCATGGAGCATTGTGATGACAAGTGCATGGAGCATTACAATGTCAAGTGGATGGAGAATTGTGATGACAAGAGCATGTAACATTTTGATGAGAAGTGTCATGTAGCATTGTGATGACAAGGACATGGAGAATTGTGATGACAAGGGACATGGAGCATTTTGATAACCAGGGCATGGTGCATTGTGATGACAGGGGTCATGGAGCATTATTATGAGAACGGCCATGGTGCATTCTGACATAAGATATCACGTATGAAGGGAATGTAAACATGGCTACATATGAACTGATTTAGGGAAGAGAACAGAGTATCAGATTTAGAAAACAATCTAACGCTTGCTTAAGTTGAAAGAGCGGTGGGGAGATGCACAAAACATAAGATTGATATTAGCACAGGTACCGTTCCATAATCCAAAAACAGAAGAGACAAGCCCTACTCCTTCCTCAGTGAATGGAACTCAACATCCCTAATCCCCTCAGAGAAATATATCTGACTAGTAAGAATTTTAAAACCTATGTATTGATATGTCTCCGTAAGGGAACCAAGTGTGTCTAGAACGACATAAACATGGCAGTGAGAATCAGCTCAAACCCACTATAAAAATGAATTTCAAAACAAAACATAAAAACAGTAAAATTCTTACACAATACCTTCAGGGGTTCTGATGAAACCTGGAATGACCGTATCTACAATGACAGCTGGATGTGGCATAAGGCTGGTCACTTGGGACTGAGAGGCTTGGTGAGATTGGGTGAAAAAATGCAGACCCTTTAAAGCAATAATGCCTGCCACCCATTCCATGGTTCCCATCTCTCCAGGTAGAAGGGAATATCACTACAGTTATAACGTGTATGGGAACGTAGAGAATGGAAATCATCTGATGGTGAAAGGTTTCTAAAACTCTACTACATTTTTCTCTCCTTGTGCTCCAGTTTGACATTCCAACTGCTTTACTATCAATCTCCCAACTTGGAAAGTCAGCCCCTATATCCTCCTGGTACGCACAGTTGGCAAATTGTGCAGAGGATATAAGGGAAGAGAGAGAAACAATTAGAGAGTAGCTGTAGGCATTTGGACGGCCACATGTCTCTCTAATTTTCCATCACAAAGAGGAATTAACCAAAGTCTCAGCCTGCCCCCCAGAACCAGTATAAGTCCAGAAGCAAAAGTGTTGATTTGCGGTCAGATCACAAAAAAGCGAGTTGAAAAATGGAGCTCAGGGCCACAGCAATTCACTAACCTGCAGAGTTATAAAGGACTACTCTCTTCGAAAAATCTGTTGAGGGAAAGCCACGAGGCGGAAGGGAAAATGAGGCAGAATGGCATGAAATAGATTTCAAAAGGTACTTTGGAATCACCTTTAAACACAGGAAAAGCATTACAACTTCGAAAATTATGGAAATGGCCATAAAGGGCATATGGGTTTTCACGTGCATAGATGCAGGAGAAAACGCATATGCCCTTTTTGGACAAGCAAGCAAGCGGGCAATGCAAATCTGCACTACAAAGAAGTATCACTTCCCACCTGTCAAAAGGGACATCCACAAAATGGGTAAAAACCAGAAAGGCAAGACAGGCCCTGGAGAACAGGGAGTCTTCTTATGCTGATGGGCGGGATGTAAATTGCCAACTGCCTCTCTGGAGGAGTGCATTGTGTTCCCTAAAACAAGTAAACAACAGAGCTACAGAGCCAAGGGCACTTCCAGTCTAGGGAATATACCTTGGGAAAACTGAAAATAAATAAGACAGATCCACACCAAAATTCAGGGCTGCACTGCTTACAAAAATCTCAACTTGGGTACACATTAAATATCCCAGGAAAGACAAAAATGGTTCAGGAAATTGTGGTACTTACGTATGATGGAATATCCCTCAGCCATGAAATCAATGTCATAAGGCCAGTAGTAGCAAAATGAGTGGATTCAGGTACGATAATTCTAAGTGAAATAAGTCACACAGAAAAAGAAACTTATCATAAGATATCACTTATGAAGATCCTGTAAACATGGCTACACATGAACTGAGTTAGGAAAGAAAAGAGAGACTCACATTTAAAAAAAAAAAACGCTTATGCTTGCTTAAGGGGGAAGGAGAGGTGGGGTGATGCATAAAATCAGAGTTTGATATTAGTACAGGTACCGTTCCAAAAACCAAATACGAAATAGACAAAACCTACACCTTCCTCAGTGAAAGGGACTCAACACCCCATATTCACCACAGAGTAATATATCTTAAAAGTATGAATCTTAAAACCTATGTATAGATATGTCTCCATAAGGGAATCAAGTGTGTCTAGACTGGCTTAAACATGACAGTGAGAATCAGCTCAAACCCACTATAAAAAGGAATTTCAAAAACAAAACAAAAAAACAGGGAAATTTCTTTCAATTCCTTCAGGGTCTCTGATGAAACCTGGAATGACCCTATCTACAATGACAGCTGGATGTGGCATACGGATGGACACTTGGGACTGAGAGGATTGGTGAGATGGGGTGAGCAAATGCAGACCCTTTAAAGCAATAATGAGGGGCACCCATTCCATGGGTCCCAACTCTCCAGGTTGAAGGGAATATTACTACAGCTATTACATGTACGGGAAACCTAGAGAATGGACACACTGTGAATACGAAAGGTCTCTAAAACTCATCTAATAATCCCTCTCCTGGTGCTCCGGTTTGACATTCCAACTGCTTTACTATCAATCTCCCAACTTGGAGAGACAGACCCTTTAACCTCCTGGTTCTCACAGGTTGCCAATTTGGCACAGGATGAAACGGAAGAGGAAGAACCAAAGAGAGAGTAGCTGTTAGGCATTTGGACGGGCATATGTCACTCTTATTTCCAGGGAGGAAGAAGAATTGACCAAGGTCCCAGCCACACAACGGGAACCAGTATATGTTCTGAACCAAAATATTTGACTTGCGTTCAGCTCAGAAAAAACGAGTTAAATATGGAGCTCAGGGGCACAGCAATTCACAAACTGGCAGAGTAATAAAGGGCAACTATCGTCCAAAATCCTGTTGAGGGAAGGCAACGTGGCAAACTTGAAAGGGAGGCAGAATTGCAGGAAACAGATTTCAAGAGGTACGTTGGAATCGCCTTTAAAGCACAGGAAGAGGGGCACAACTTCGACAATGATGCACTTGGCTAAAAAGGGCGTTTGCATTTTCTCCTGAATATATTCAGGAGAAAACACATACGTCATTTTTGGAAAAGCAAGCAAGTGGGCAATGCAAATCTTCACTACAAAGAAGTATCACTTCCCTCCGGTGAAAATGAACATCCACAAAATATGTAAAGACCAGAAAGGCAAGACAGGCCCTGGAGAACAGGGAGCCTTGTTATGCTGATGGGCGGGATGTAAATTGCCAACTGCCTCTCTGGAGGAGAGCATTGTGTTCCCTAAATCAAGTAAACAACAGAGCTCCAGAGCCAAGGACACTTCCAGTCAAGGGAATATACCTTGGGAAAACTGAAAATCAATAAGACAGAATCACCACAAAATTTAGGGCTGCACTGCTTACAAGAACCTCAACTTGGGTACACCTTAAATATCCCAGGAAATATAAAAATGGTTCAAAAAATTGTGGCACTTACGTATGATGGAATATCCCTCAGCTATGAAATCAATGTCATAAGACCAGTAGAAGCAAAATGAGTGGATACAGGTACGATGATTCTAAGTGAAATAAGTCACACAGAAAAAGAAACGTATCATAAGATATCACTTATGAAGATCCTGTAAACATGGCTACACATGAAATGAGTTAGGGAAGAGAACAGAGTCTCACATTTAGAAAACACTCTTATGACTGCTTAAGAGGGATGGAGAGGTGAGGTGATGCATAAATCCAGAGTTTGATATATACACAGGTAGATTTCCAAAAACCAAGTATGGAATAGACAAGACCTACACCTTCCTCAGGGAAAGGGACTCAAAACCCCATATTTCCCGCAGAGGAATATATCTGACTAGTAAGAATCTTAAAACCTATGTATTGATATATCTCTTTCAGGGAATCAATTGCTCTAGACTGGCATAAACATGGCAGCGAGAATCAGCTCAAACCCACTATACAAAGGAATTTGAAAAACAAAAAACAGGGAAATTCTTTACAATTCTTTCAGGGTCTCTGATGAAACCTGGAATGACCCTATCTACAATGACAGCTGCATGTGGCATAAGGCTGGAAACATAGGACTGAGAGGATTGCTGAGTTTGGGTGAGCAAATGCAGACCCTTTAAAGCAATAATGCATGGCACACATTCCATGGGTCCCAACTCTCCATGTTGAATGGAATATTACTACAGCTATAACATGTATGGGAAACCTAGAGAATGGACACACTGTGAATACGAATAGTCTCTAAAACTCAACGTATAGTCCCTCTCCTGGTGCTCCGGTTTGACTTTCCAACTGCTTTACTATCAATCTCCCAACATGGAGAGACCGCACCTTTAACCTCCTGTTTCGCACAGGTTGCCAATTTCGCAGAGGATGAATGGGAGGAGGGAGAACCAATGAGAGAGTAGCTGTTAGGTATTTGGACGGGCATATGTCACTCTTATTTCCCGGGAGGAATAAGAATTGACCAAAATCTCAGCCACCCACCGGGAACCAGTATATGTCCTGAACCAAAATATAGGACTTGCGTACAGCTCAGAAAAAAACAGTTAAAAAACGGAGCTCAGGGGCACAGCAATTCACAAACTGGCAGAGTAATAAAGGACAACTATCGTCCAAAAACCTGTTGAGCGAAGGCCACGAGGCGGACTTGAAAGCCAGGCAGAATAGCCAGAAATGGATTTCAAGAGGTACGTTGGAATCACCTTTAAAGCACAGGAAGAGGGGCACAACTTCGATAATGATGTACTTGGCCAAAAAGGGCTTATGCATTTTCTCCTGAGTATATTCAGGGAAAAACGCATACACTTTTTTTGGCCAAGCAAGCAAGCGTTCATGCAAGTCTGCACTACAAAGAAGTATCATTTCCCACCGGTCCACAGGAACATCGAAAAAATGGGTAAAAATCAGAAATTCAAGACAGGCCCTGGAGAACAGGGAGCCTTGTTATGCTGATGGGCGGGATGTATATTGCCAACTGCCTCTCTGGAGGAGTGCACTGTGTTCCCTAAAAGAAGTAAACAACAGAGCTACAGATCCAAGGGAACTTCCAGTCTAGGGAATATACCTTGGGAAAACTGAAAATCAATAAGACAGAGCCACACAAATCTTTAGGCCTGCACTGCTTACAAGAACGTCAACTTGGGTACACCTTAAATATCCCAGGAAATATAAAAATGGTTCAAAAAATTGTGGTACTTACATGCGATGGAATATCCCTCAGACATGAAAACAATGTCATAAAACCAGTAGCAGCAAAATGAGTGGATTCAGGTACGATGATTCTAAGTGAAATAAGTCACACAGAAAAAGAAACGTATCATAAGATATCACTTATGAAGATCCTGTAAACATGGCTACACATGAAATGAGTTAGGGAAGAGAACAGAGTCTCACATTTAGAAAACACTCTTATGCCTGCTTAAGGGGGAAGGAGAGGTGGGGTGATGCATAAAACCAGAGTTTGATATAAGCACAGGTACTGTTCCAAAAACCAACTATGGAAGACACAAGACCTACACCTTGCTCATTGAAAGGGACTCGAAACCCCATATTTCCCGCAGAGGAATATATCTGACTAGTAAGAATCTTAAAACCTAGGTATTGATATGTCTCCGTAAGGGAATCAAGTGTGTCTAGACTGGCATAAACCTGGCTGTGAGAATCAGCTGAAACCAACTATAAAAAGGAATTTCAAAAAGAAAACCAAAAAACAGGGAAATTCTTTACAATTCCTTCAGGGATTCTGAGGAAACCTGGAATGACCCTATCTACAACGACAGCTGGATGTGGCATAAGGCTGGACACATGGGACTGAGAGGATTGGTGAGATTGGGTGAGCAAACGCAGACCCTTTAAAGCAATAATGCATGGCACCCATTCCATGGGTCCCAACTCTCCAGGTTGAAGGGAATATTACTACAGCTATAAAATGTATGGGAAACGTAGAGAATGGACACACTGTGAATACGAAAGATTTCTAAATCTCAACGAATAGTCTCTCTCCTGGTGCTCAAGTTTGATATTGCAACTGCTTTACTATCAATCTCCCAACTTGGAGAGACAGCACCTTTAACTTCCTGGTTCGCACAGGTTGCCAATTTGGCAAAAATGATAGGGAAGAGGGAGAAACAATGAGAGAGTAGCTGTTATGCATTTGGACGGGCACATGTCACTCTAATTTCCCGGGAGGAAGAAGATTTGACCAAAGTCTCAGCCACCCACTGGGAAACAGTATAGGTCCTGAACCAAAATATTGGACTTGCGTTCAGCTCAGAAAAAACGAGTTAAAAATGGAGCTCAGGGGCACAGCAATTCACAAACTGGCAGAGTAATAAAGGGCAACTATCGTCCAAAAATCTTTTGAGGGAAGGAAACGAGGCGGACTTGAAAGTGAGGCAGAATAGCAGGAATCAGATTTCAAGAGGTACGTAGGAATCGCCTGTAAAGCAAAGGAATAGGTGCACAACGTAGACAATGATGCACTTGGCCAAAAAGGGCGTATGCGTTTTGTCCTGAATATATTCAGGAAAAAACGCATACGCCCTTTTTGGCCAAGCAAGCAAGCGGACAATCCAAATCTGCACTACAAAGAAGTATCACTTCCCACAGGTCAAAAGGGACATCCACAAAATGGGTAAAAACCGGAAAGGCAAGACAGGTCCTGGAGAACAGGGAGCCTTGTTATGCTGATGGGCGGGATGTAAACTGCCAACTGCCTCTCTGGAGTAGTGCATTGTGTTCCCTAAAACAAGTAAACAACAGAGCTACAGAGCCAAGGGCACTTCCAGTCTAGGGAATATACCTTGGGAAAACTGAAAATCAATAAGACAGAGCCACCCCAAAATTTAGGGCTGAACTCCTTACAAGAACCTCAACTTGGGTACACCTTAAGTATCCCAGGAAAGATAAAAATTGTTCAAAATATTGTGGTACTTACGTATGATGGAATATCCCTCAGCCATGAAATCAATGTCATAATACCAGAAGCAGCAAAATGAGTGGATTCAGGTACGATGATTCTAAGTGAAATAAGTCACACAGAAAAAGAAACTTATCATAAGATAATACTTATGAAGATCCTGTAAACATGGCTACACATGAACTGAGTTAGGAAAGAGAAGAGAGTCTCACATTTAGAAAACTCTCTTATGCCTGCTTAAGGGGGAAGGAGAGGTTGGGTGATGCATAAAACCAGAGTTTGATATAAGCACAAGTACCGTTCAAAAAACCAACTATGGAATAGACAAGACCTACACCTTCCTCAGTGAAAGGGACTCAGAACACCATATTTCCCGCAGAGGAATATATCTGACTAGTAAGAATCTTAAAACATATGTATTGATAGGTCTCTTTTAGGGAATCAAGTGCGTCTAGACTGGCATAAACATGGCAGCGAGAATCAGCTCAAACTCACTATAAAACGGAATTTCAAAAACAAAACAAAAAAACAGCGAAATTCTTTACAATTCCTTCAGGGTCTCTGATGAAACTTGGAATGACCCTATCTACAATGACACCTGGAGGTGGCATAAGGCTGGACACATGGGACTGAGAGAATTGGTGAGATTCGTGAGCAAATGCAGACACTTTAAAACAATAATGCATGGCACCCATTTCATGGGTCCCAACTCTCCAGGTTGAAGGGAATATTACTACAGCTATAACATGTATGGGAAACCTAGAGAATGGACACACTGTGAATAGGAAAGTTTTCTAAAACTCAACGAATAGTCCCTCTCCTGGTGCTCCAGTTTCACTTTCTAACTGCTTTACTATCAATCTCCCAACCTGCAGAGACAGCACCTTTAACGTCCTGGTTCGCACAGGTTGCTAATTTGCAAAGGATGAAAGGGAAGAGGGAGAACCAATGAGAGAGTAGCTGTTAGGCATTTGAACGGGCACATGTCACTCTTATTTCCCGGGAGGAAAAGAATTTACCAAAGTCTCAGCCACCCACCCGGAACCAGTATAGGTCTTAAACCAAAATATGGGACTTTTGTTCAGCTCACAAAAAAAACGAGTTAAAAAATGGAGCTATAGGGCAGAGCAATTCACAAACTGGCAGAGTAATAAAGGACAACTATCATCCAAAAATCTGTTGAGGGAAGGCAACGAGGCGGACTTGAAAGTGAGGCAGAATAGCAGGAAACAGATTTCAAGAGGTACGTTGGAATCGCCTTTAAAGCACAGGAAGAGGGGCACAACTTCGACAATGATGCACATGGCCAAAAAGGGCGTATGCGTTTTCTCCTGAGTATATTCAGGAGAAAACGCATATGCCCTTTTTGCCAAGCAAGCAAGCGGACAATGTAAGCCTGCACTACAAAGAAGTGTCACTTCCCACCGGTCCAAAGGGACATCCACAAAAAGAGTATAAACCAGAAATTCAAGACAGGCCCTGGAGAACAGGGAGCCTTGTTATTCTGATGGGCGGGATGTAAATTAACAATTGCCTCCCTGGAGGAGTGCATTGTGTTTCCTAAAACAATTAAACAACAGAGCTACAGAGCCAAGGACACTTCCAGTCTAGGGAATACACCTTGAGAAAACTGAAAATCAATAAGACAGAGCCACCCCGAAATTTAGGGCTGCACTGCTTACAAGAAACTCAACTTGGGTACAACTTAAATATCCCAGGAAATATAAAAATGGTTCAAAAAATTGTGGTACTTACGTACAAAGGAATATCCATCAGCCATGAAATCAATGTCATAAGACCAGTAGCAGCTAAATGAGTGGATTCAGGTACGATGATTCTAAGTGAAATAAGTCACACAGAAAAAGAAACGTATCATAAGATATCACTTATGGAGATCCTGTAAACATGGCTACACATGTACTGAGTTAGGAAAGAGAACAGAGTCTCACATTTAGAAAACACTCTTATGCCTGCTTAAGGGGGAAGGAGAGGTGGGGAGATGCATAAACACAGAGTTTGATATAAGCACAGGTACCGTTCCAGAAACCAACTATGGAATAGACAAGACCTACACCTTCCTCAGTGAAAGGGACTCAAAACCCCATATTTCCTGCAGAGGAATATATCTGACTAGTAAGAATCTTAAAACCTATGTATTCATATGTCTCCGTAAGGCAATCAAGTGTTTCTAGACTGGCATAATCATGGCAGCGAGAATCAGCTCAAACAAACTATAAAAAGGAATTTCTAAAACAAAACAAAAACACAGGGAAATTCTTTACAATTCCTTCATGGTCTCTGATGAAACTTGGAATGACCCTATCTAGAACGACAGCTGGAGGTGGCATAAGGCTGGAAACATGGGACTGAGAGGATTGGTGAGATTCGTGAGCAAATGCAGACCCTTTAAAGCAATAATGCATGGCACCCATTCCATGGGTCCCAACTCTCCAGGTTGTAGGGAATATTACTACATGTATAACATGTATGGGAAACCTAGAGAATGGACACACTGTGAATACGAAATGTCTCTAAAGCTCAAGGAATAGTCCCTCTCCTGGTGCTCCGGTTTGACTTTCCAACTGCTTTACTATCAATCTCCCAACCTGGAGAGACAGCACCTTTAACCTCCTGTTTCGCACCGGTTGCCAATTTGTCAAAGGATGAAACGGAAGAGGGAGAACCATATAGAGAGTAGCTGTTAGGCATTTGGACGGGCACATGACACTCTTATTTCCCGGGAGGAAGAAGAATTAACCAAAGTCTCAGCCAACAACTGGGAACCAGAATAGGTCCTGAACCAAAATATGAGACTGGCGTTAAGCTCACAAAAAAGAGTTAAAACAAGGAGCTATAGGGCAGAGAAATTCACCAACTGGCAGAGTAATAAAGGACAACTGTCATCCAAAAATTTGTTGAGGGAAGGCAAAGAGGCGGAATTGAAAATGAGGCAGAATAGAAGGAAACGGATTTCAAGAGGTACGTTGGAATCGCCTTTAAAGCACAGGAAGAGGGGCACAACTTCGACAATGATGTACTTGTCCAAAAAGGGTGTATGCGTTTTTTCCTGAGTATATTCAGGAGAAAACACATACGCCCTTTTTGGCCAAGCAAGCAAGCGGACAATGTAAGTGTGCACTACAAAGAAGTATCACTTCCCACCTGTCCAAAGGGACATCCACAAAAAGGGTAAAAACCAGAAATTCAAGACAGTCCCTGGAGAACAGGGAGCCTTGTTATGCTGATGGGCAGGATGTAAACTGCCAACTGCCTCTCTGGAGGAGTGCATTGTGTTCCCTAAAACAAGTAAACAACAGAGCTACAGAGCCAAGGACACTTCCAGTCTAGGGAATATACTTTGGGAAAACTTAATATCAATAAGACAGAGCCACCGCAAAATTTAGGGCTGCACTGCTTACAAGAACCTCAACTTGGGTACACATTAAATATCGCAGGAAATATAAAAATGGTTCAAAAAATTGTGGTACTTATGTACGATGGAATATGCCTCAGCCATGAAATCAATGTCATAAGACCAGTAGCAGCAAAATGAGTGGATTCAGTTATGATGATTCTAAGTGAAATAAGTCAAACATAAAAAGAAACGTATCATAAGATATCACTTATGAAGATCCTGTAAACATGGCTACACTTGAACTGAGTTAGGAAAGAGAAAAGACTCTCACATTAGAAAACACTCTTATGCCTGCTTAAGGGGGAAGGAGAGGTGGGGTGATGAATAAAACCAGAATTTGATATAAGCACAGGTACCTTTCCAAAAACCAAGTATGGAATAGACAAGACCTACACCTTCCTCAGTGAAAGGCACTCAAAACCCCATATTTCCCGCAGAGGAATATATCTGTCTAGTAAGAATCTTAAAACCTATGTATTGATATGTCTCTGTAAGGGAATCAAGTGTGTCTAGACTGGCATAAAGATGGCAGCGAGAATCAGCTCAAACCCACTATAAAAATGAATTTCAAAAACAAAACAGAGAAACAGCGGAATTCTTTACAATTCCTTCAGGGTCTCTGATGAAACTTGGAATGACGCTATCTAGAACGACACCTGGAGGTGGCAAAAGGCTGGACACATGGGACTGAGAGGATTGGTGAGATTCGTGAGCAAATGAAGATGCTTTAAAGCAATAATGCATGGCACCCATTCCATGGGTCCCAACTCTCCAGGTTGTAGGGAATATTACTACAGCTATAACATGTATGGGAACCCTAGAGAATGGACACACTGTGAATATGAAAGGTTTCTAAATCTCAACGAATATTCCCTCTCCTGGTGCTCCAGTTTGACTTTCTAACAGCTTTACAATCAATCTCCCAACCTGCAGAGACAGCACCTTTAACCTCCTGGTTCGCACAGGTTGCCAATTTGGCAAAGGATGAAAGGGAAGAGGGAGAACCAATGAGAGGGTAGCTGTTAGGCATTTGGACGGGCACGTGTCACTCTTATTTCCCGGGAGGAAGAAGAATTAACTAAAGTCTCAGCCACCCACCTGGAACCAGTATAGGTCCTAAACCAAAATATGGGACTTGTGTTCAGCTCACAAAAAACGAGTTAAAAAATGGAGCTATAGTGCAGAGCAATTCACAAACTGGCAGAGTAATAAAGGACGACTATCATCCAAAAATTGGTTGAGGGAAGGCAACGAGGCGGACTTGAAAGCGAGGCAGAATAGCAGGAAACAGATTTCAAGAAGTACGTTGGAATTGCCTTTAAAGCACAGTAAGAGGGGCACAACTTCGACAATGATGCACTTGGCCAAAAAGGGTGTATGCGTTTTCTCCTGCGTATATTCAGGAGAAAACGCATACGCCCTTTTTGTCCAAGCAAGCAAGCGGACAATGTAAGTCTGCAATACAAATAAGTGTCACTTCCCTCCGGTCCAAATGGACATCCACAAAAAGGGTAAAAACCAGAAATTCAAGACAGGCCCTGCAGAACAGGAAGCCTTGTTATGGTGATTGGAGGGATGTGAATTGCCAACAGCCTCTCTGGAGGAGTGCACTGTGTTCCCTAAAGCAAGTAATCAAAAGATCTACAGAGCCAAGGACACTTCCAGTCTTGGGAATATACCTTGGGAAACTGAAAATCAATAAGCCAGAGCCACCCCCAAATTTAGGGCTGCACTGTTTACAACAACCTCAACTTGGGTACACCTTAAATATCCCAGGAAATATAAAAATGGTTCAAAAAATTGTGGTACTTATGTACGATGGAATATCCCTCAGCCATGAAATCAATGTCATAAGACCAGTAGCAGCAAAATGAGTGGATTCAGGTACGATGATTCTAAGTGAAATAAGTCACACAGAAAAAGAAGCTTATCATAAGATATCACTTATGAAGATCCTGTAAACATGGCTAGACATGAACTGAGTTAGGAAAGAGAACAGAGTCTCACATTTAGAAAACACTCTTATGCCTGCTTAAAGGGGAAGGAGAGGTGGGGTGATGCATAAACCCAGAGTTTGATATAAGCACAGGTACCGTTCCAAAGTCCAACTATGTAATACACAAGAACTACCTATACCTTCCTCAGTGAAAGGGACTCAAAACCCCATATTTCCCGCAGAGGAATATATCTGACTAGTAAGAATCTTAAAACCTATGTATTGATATGTCTCTGTAAGGGAATCAAGTGTGTCTAGACTGGCATAAACATGGCAGCGAGAATCAGCTCAAACCCACTATTAAAAGGAATTTCAAAAACAAAACAACAAAACAGGGAAATTCTTTACAATTCCTTCAGGGTCTCTGATGAAACGTGGAATGACCCTGTCTACAATGACAGCTGGATGTGGCATAAGGCTGGACACTTGGGACTGAGAGGATTGGTGAGATTGGGTGAGCAAATGCAGAGCCTTTAAAGCAATAATGCATGGCACCCATTCCATGGGTCCCAACTCTCCAGGTTGAAGGGAATATTACTACAGCTATAACATGTACGGGAAACCTAGATAATGGACACTGTGAATACGAAAGTTTTCTAAAACTCAACGAATAGTCCCTATCCTGATGCTCCGGTTTGACTTTCCAACTGCTTTACTATCAATCTCCCAACTTGGAGAGACAGCCCCTTTAACCTCCTGGTTCGCACAGGTTGCCAATTTGGCAGAGGATCAAAGGGAAGAGGTAGAACAAATGAGAGAGTAGCTGTTAGGCATTTGGACAGGCTCATGTCACTCTAATTGCCCGGCAGGAAGAATAATTATCCAAAGTCTCAGGCACTCACCGGTATCCAGTATAGGTCCTGAACCAAAATTTTGGACTTGCTTTCAGCTCACAAAAAATGAGCTGAAAAATGGAGCTCAGGGGCAGAGCAATTCACAAACTGGCAGAGTAATAAAGGCCAACTATGTTCCAGAAATCTGCTGAGGGAAGGCAACGAGGCGACCTTCTAGGCGAGGCAGAATAGCAGGAAACAGATTTCAAGTGGTTCGTTGGAATCACCTGTAAAGCACAGGAAGAGGGGCACAAATTCGAAAATGATGCACTTTGCCAAAAAGGGCGTATGCGTTTTCTCCTGAACATATGCAGGGGAAAACTCATACGCCCTTTTTGGCCAAGCAAGCAAGTGGGCAATGCAAATCTGCACAGCAAAATAGTATCACTTCCCACCAGTCAAAAGGGACATCCACAATATGTGTAAAAACCAGAAATCCTAGAAAGGCCCTGGAGAACATGGAGCCTTGTTATGCTGATGGGCGGGATGTAAATTGCCAACTGCCTCTCTGGAGGAGTGCATTGTGTTCCCTAAAACAAGTAAACAACAGAGCTACAGAGACAAGGGGACTTCCATTCTAGGGAATATACCTTGGGAAAACTGAAAATCAATAAGATAGAGCCACCCCAAAATTTAGGGCTGCACTGCTTACAAGAATCTCAAATTGAGTACTCTCTAAATATCCCAGGATAGATAAAAATGATTCAAAAAATTGTGGTACTTATGTACGATGGATTATCCCTCAGCCATGAAATCAATGTCATAATGCCAGTAACAGGAAAATGAATGGATTCAGGTACGATGATTCTAAGTGAAATAAGTCACACAGAAAAACAAACTTATCATAAGATAGCACTTATGAATTTTCTGTAACATGGCTACACATGAACTGAATTAGGAAAGCGAACAGTGTCTCACATTTAGAAAACACACTTATGCCTGCTTAAGGAGGAAGGAGAGGTGGGGTGATGCATAGAACCAGAGTTTGATATTAGTACAAGTACCATTCCAAAATCAAAATACGGAATAGACAAGACCTACACCTTCATCAGTGAAAGGGACGCAAAACCCAATATTCTGCGCAGAGGTATATATCTGACTAGTAAGAATCTTAAAACCTATGTATTGATATGTCACGGTAAGGGAATCAAGTGTGTCTAAACTGACATAAACATGGCAGTGAGAATCAGCTCAAACCCAGTAAAAAAAGTAATTTCAAATACAAAACAAAAAAAACAGGGAAAATCTTTACAATTCCTTCAGGGGCTCTGATGAAACCTGGAATGACCCTACCTACAACGAGAGCTGGATGTGGCATAAAGCTGGACACTTGAGACTGAGAGGTTTGGTGAGACTGGGTGAGCAAAGGCAGACCCTTTAAAGCAATAATATGTGGCACCCATTCCATGTGTCCCAACTCTCCTTGTGTAAGGGAATATTACTACAGCCATAACATTTACGGGAAACCTAGAGAATGGACACACTGTGAATACGAAAGGTTTCTAAAACTCAACTTATAGTCCCTCTCCTTGTGCTCCACTTTGACCTTCTAACGGCTTTACTATCAATCTCCCAACTTGGAGCGATAGACCGTAAAACCTCCTGGTTCGCACAGGTTGCCAATTTGGCAGAGGATGAAAGGGAAGAGGGAGAACCAATGAGAGAGTAGCTGTTACGCATTTGGACAGGTACATGTCACTTTAATTGCCCGGCAGGAAGTAGAATTAACCAATGTCTCAGCCACCCGCCGGGAACCAGTATAGGTTTTGAACCATAATTTTGGATTTGCTGTCAGCTCACAAAAACGAGTTGAAAAATGGAGCTAAGGGGCACAGCAATTTACAAACTGGCAGAGTAATAGAGGACAACTATCGTCCAAAAATCTTTTGAGGGAAGGCAGAGAGGCGGACTTTAAAACGAGGCAGAATAGCAGGAAACAGATTTCAAGAGGTACGTTGGAATCACCTTTCAAGCACAGGAAGAGGGGCACAACTTCGACAATGATGCACTTGGCCAAAGAGGGTGTATGTGTTTTCTCCTGAGTATATTCAGGAGAAAATGCATACGCCATTTTTGGCCAAGCAAGCAAGCAGCAATGCAAATCTGCACTACAAAGAAGTATCCCTTCCCACCGGTCAAAAGGGATATCCACAAAATGTGTAAAAACCAGAAAGGCAAGACAGGCCCTGGAGATCAGGGAGCCTTGTTTTGCTGATGGGCGGGATGTAAGTTGCCAAATGCCTCTCTGGAGGAGTGCATTGTGTTCCCTAAAACAAGTAAACAACAGAGCTACACAGCCAAGGGCAGTTCCAGTCTAGGGAATATACCTTGGGAAAACTGAAAATCAATAAGACAGACCCACCCTAAAATTTAGCGCTGCACTGCTTACAAGAACCTCAACTTGGGTACACCTTAAGTATCCCAGGAAAGACAAAAATGGTTCAAGGTATTGTGGTACTTACATACGATGGAATATCGCTCAGCCATGAAATCAATGTCATAAGGCCAGTAGCAGCAAAAAGAGTGGATTCAGGTACGATGATTCTAAGTGAAATAAGTCACACAGAAAAAGAAACTTATCATAAGATATCACTTATGAAGGTCCTGTAAACATGGCTACACATGAACTGAGTTAGGAAAGATTACAGAGTAACTAATCTTATCATAAGGTATCACTCATAGCGGGAAAGTACACATGACTATACATGAACTGAATTACAAACACAACAGAGTCACACATTTAGAAAACATCTTCTGCCTGCTTAATGGGAAAGCCGAGGTGGGGTGATGCATAAAACCACAGTTTTAAATTAGCACAGATACCGTAATATAAACCATGTATGTAATAGACAACACCTACTCCCAGCACAATGAACTGGACTCAACACCCCCTATTCATTGCAGAGGAATATGTCTGACTCTAAGTATTTTAAAACATATGTATTCTCATGTCTCCATAAAGGAATCATGTGTGTGTATAACGGCATGAACACAGCACTGAAATTCAGTTAAACCCACTTATAAAAATAAATTTCAAAAGCAAAATGCAAAAACAGATAGAAAGTCTTAAAAATTACGTTCAGGGCCTGTGATGCAAGCTAGATTGACCACCTTTACACCCACAGCTGGATGAGACATAAGACTGGACTCTTGGGGCTGACAAGATTGCTGAGGTTGTGTGAACAAAAGAACACCACTTAGAGCAATACTGTGTGCTACCCATTCTAGTGGTCCCAACTCTCCAGGTTTAAGGGAATCTTCCTACAGTTAAAACATGCATGGGAAACCCAGTGGATGGTACATTGTGTAATTGGGAAAGTTTTCTAAAAGGTACCTCATTTTTCCTTTTGTCGTGCTCGGCTTCACCATTCCATCTGCATTACTCAAAATCTCCCCACTTGGAGTGTCAGTGCCTTTACCCTCCCGTTATGCACAGTTTGCAAACTGTGCAGAGGATGAACAGGAAGAGGGGAAATAAATGAGAGATTAGCTGTAGGTGTTTGGATGGGTACATGTCACTCTAGTTTCCCATCAGGAAGAAGAATTAACCAAAGGCTCAGCCTGAAGCCCTGGAACAGGACTAGGGCCTAAAGCCATCCTGCAGTATTGCAGCCAGCTCACAAAGAGGCGAGTTGAAAAATGGAACTCAGGGGCACAGCAATTCACAAACTTGCAGAATTATGAAGGACAACTATCATCCAGAAATATATTGAGGAAAGGCAGTGAAGAGGATTTGAATGCAAGGCAGAATTGAAGGGAACAGATTTCAAGATGTAGATTGGAGTCATCTTTAAAGCACATGAAAAGCGACAGAATTTCGACAATGTTGCCCTTGGCTGAAAAGGGATTATGTGTATTTTCTTGAATATATTCGGGAAAAATGCATATGCCCTTTTTGGCTAAGCAAGCCATCAGGCATTGCAAATCCACACTACAGAGAAGTGTCCCTTACCTCCAATCAAAAGGGCCATCCAAAAATAGTGTAAAAACCACAAATGCAGGACAGGCCATGGAGAAAAGGGAGCCTGGTTACGCTGATGGACAGGATGTAAATTTCCAAAAGCCTCTCTGGAGAACTGTATGTTGTTTTCTAAAACAGAGCTACAGAGTATAGCACACTTCCACTCATGGGCGTGTGTTTTGGGAAAACTAAAAATCCACAACACAGAGCCAGCCCAAAATTTATGGCTGCTCTGTTTACAAGAACCTCGACTTCGGTACACTTTATATATCCCAGGAAAGGAAAAAAAAATGGATATAGATGTTGTGGTACTTATATAAAATGGAATGTCACTCTGACATAAAATCAATGTCATAAGCCAATAGCAGCATAATGAGTGGCTTTAGGTATGATGATGCTAAGTGAAATGAGCCACAAAGTAAAAGAAACTTATTGTAATATATCACTTATAGAGGAAATGTAAACATGGCTACACATGAACTGAATTTCAAAAGAGAACAGAGTTACACATTTAGAAAACACACTTATGCCTCCTTAAGGGGAAAGGTGACGTGGGGTGATGTGTAAAAGCAGAGTTTAAAATTAGCACAAATCCTATTCCATATACCAAATAGTTAATAGACAAGACCTACTCCTTTCTCAATGAACTGGGCACAAAACACCCTATTCACTGAAGAGGAATATATCTGACTGGTAATAACCTTGAAACCTATGTATTTATATGTCTCCATAATGGAATCAAGAGTATGTAGATTGGCATAAACACAGATCAGTGGAACAGGACAGAAAGCCCAGAGATAAACCTACATACCTATGGCTATCTCATCTATGACAAAGGAGCTAAGGATATACAATGGAGAAAAGACAGTCTCTTCAGTAATTGGTGCTGGGAAAACTGGACCCCTACACATAAAAGAATGAAATTAGAACACTCCATAACACCATACACAAAAATAGACTCTAAATTGATTAGAGATCTAAATATAAGACCAGACACTATAAAACACTTAGAGGAAACCATAGGCAGAGCACTCTATGACATAAATCACAGCAAGATCCTTTTGGACCCACCTCCTAGAGAAATGGAAATAAAAACAGAAATCAACAAATGGGACCTAATGAAACTTAAAAGCTTTTACACAGTACAGGAAAACATAAACAAGATGCAAAAACAACCCTCAGAATGGGAGAAAATATTTTCAAATGAAGCAATTGACAAAGGATTAATCTCCAAACTTTACAAGCACCTCATGTAGCTCAATATCACAAAAACAAACAACCCAATCCAAAAACGGGCAGAAGACCTAAATAGACATTTCTCCAAAGAAGATATACAGATTACCAAGAAACACATGAAAGGATGCTGAACATCACTAATCATTAGAGAAATGCAAATCAAAACTACCCTGAGGTATCACCTCACAGCAGTCAGAGTGGCAATCATCAAAGAAAATCTACAAAACAATAAATGCTGGAGAGGCCTTTATTGGAGAAAAGGGAACACACTTGCACTGTGGGTCGGAATGTAAATTGATATGAGCACTAGGGAGAACAGTATGGAGGTTCCTTTAAATAACTAACAATAGAAGTACCATACGACACAACAATCCAACTACTGGGCATTTGCCTTGCGAAAACCATAATTCAAAAAGAGTTATGTACAAATATGTTCATTGCAGCTCTATTTGCATTAGTCAGGACATGGAAGCAACCTAAGTGTCCATCGACAGATGAATGGATAAAGAAGATCTGGCACATATATACAATCAAATATTACTCAACCATAAAAAGAAGCAAAACTGAGTTATTTGTACTGAGGTGGATGGACTTTGAATCTGTCCTACACAGTGAAGTAAGTCAGAAAGGGAAAAACAAATACTGTATGTTAACAGAGATATATGGAATCTAATGAAGAAAAAAAGAAGATTTTGAAGAACCTAGTGGCAGGACAGGATTAAGGACACAGACATAGAGAAAGGACTTGAGGACACCAGAAGGGGGATGGGTAAGCTGGGACGAAGTGAGAGAGTGGCATGGACATAAATACATTACCATATGTAACACTGATAGCTACTGAGAATCAGCCACATAGAACAGGGAGATCAGCTCGGTGCTTTGTGACCACATAAAGGGGTGGGATATGGAGTGTGGGAGGGAGATGCAAGAGGGAGGGGATCTGGTGATATCTGTATATGTATAGCTGATTCACTTTGTTATACAGCAGAAACGAACACTCCATTGTAAAGCAATTATACTCCAATAAACGTGTAAAAGAAAAAAAAAGAAAGAAAGCCCAAGGATACACCTACACACCTATGGTCAACTAATCTATGACAAAGGAGGCAAGACTATACAATGGAGATAAGACAGTCTCTTCAATCATTGGTGCTGGGAAATATGGAGAGCTACATGTAAAAGAATGAAATTAGAACACTCCCCAACACCATACATAAAAATATATTCAAAATGAATTAGAGACCTTAATGTAAGACCAGACAGTATAAAACTCTGAGAGGAAAACTTATGAAGGATACTCTGACGTAAATCACAGCAAGATCTTTTTTGATCCACCTCCTATAGTAATGAAATAAAAAAGAAAACTAAACAGATGGGACCTAATGAAACGTAAAAGCTTTTGCAAAGCAAACGAAACTACAAACAAGACGAAAAGACAACCCTCAGAATGGCAGAAAATATTTGCAAACGAATCAATGGACAAATGATTAATCTCCAATATATATAAACAGCTCATGCAGCTCAATATTAATAAAACAAACAACCCAATACAAAAATGGAAGATCTAAATAGACATTTCTTCCAAGAAGACATAGAGATGGCCAGTACGCACATGAAAATCTGCTGAACATCACTAATTATTAGAGAAATGGAAATCGAAACTACAATGAGGTATCACGTCACACCTGTTAGAATGGGCATCGTCAGAAAATCTACAAACAACAAATGCTGGAGAGGGTGTGGAGAAAAGGAACCTTCTTCCACTATTGTTGGGAATGTAAATCGATACAGTCTCTATGGAGAACAGTATGGAGGTTCCTTAAAAAACTAAAAATAGAATTACCATATAATCCAGCAATCCCACTACTGGGCATATACCCAGAGAAAACCATAAATCAAAAAGACACATTCACCACAATGTTCACTGCAGCACTATTTACAATAGCCAGGTAATGAAAGCAACCTAAGTGCCCTCAGACAGACGAATGGATAAAGACATGGTACATATATACAACGGAATATTACTCAGCCATACATAGGAATGAAATTGGGTCATTTGTAGAGACCTCGATGGATCTAGAGACTGTCATACAGAGTGAAGTAAGTCAGAAAGAGAAAAACAAATATTGTATATTAATGCATATATGTGGAACCTAGAAAAATGGTACAGATGAACCAGTTTGCAGGGCAGAGATAGAGACAGATGTAGAGAACAAACATATGGACACCAAGGAGGGAACGCCATGTGAGGGTGGTGGTGGGATGAATTGGGAGACTGGGATTCACATGTGCACACTTATATGTATAAAATACATATCCAATAAGAACCTGCTGTATAAAAGAAATAAATTTAAAAAAATTAAAAATAAATAAATAACATTTAATAAAATAAAACAGAAAAAATGTTTTTCCTTTCACATAGACGTCTTTATATTAATGCATTATTTCCATGTTTATATCTCCAAATTAAAAAAAAGAGGAATAAATAAAATCTAACTTGAACCAAAAAGAAAAAAAGAAAGAAAAAAAGCAGAACTCACCAGTTATACAGAGGAAAATCGTATCAGGGCACTTGCTCCAGTGGTAAAAAATTCTTAAGTTGGTCAGAGGTGGGAAATTGTCTCCCATGCCATCAGCAGCGCTCTCCCCCACAAGGAGCATCCTCATTGCAAAGCTGGGGGACTGTGTCGAGGCGTCTGTGAGTAAATGTGAGCTGAGCCCCAGTCCTGCTGCAGCTGAACTCTTCCCACCCTTTCCAGGTAAAACCACTGAATATGTAAAAGCACTTGCAAGCCTAGAGGAAGGGCTGTGGAGCCACACTAGCGAGAGCACGCAGGCCGACTTGGTGCCTGCAGGCCAGCCAGGATGGTCCTGGCCCCAGATGCTCTTCTGGAAGCTTTTCATTTCCCTGCCTGAGATACCCCTCCTGCCACAGCCCCCACTGCTTTTTTACTTCCTCACCTCTGCCTGGGGAGAAATTCCAGTGGCAGGTAAGGGTGACACATCCTCTTCTTTAGCAGGTGGCAGCCTGGCAACACCTGCAGAAAGTCCAGCAGAGCCCCACTCACACTGGGCCACCCACAAAGCCACGGTCCGTCACTCCCTCCCACCACCCCAGCCCCGAAACTGCTGACGGGGCAGATAATATGGTGTCAGGCACAGCTACAGGGGCTCTTGCTGACTGGAGAGGTGTTTATATTGACCTCAACCCAGGCACACCTGTGGGGGGGGCAGGCAGTGTCAAGCTGCCCAAATCAGCCAATCCTCACCCCTCAAGGGCTCACAGTTGCAGAAAATGAACCTTGCTAAACGGGTCAGTCCCAAGGAACAGGTGTGGGCCTTGAGAGTCAGGATAGACAAGGGGCTGCAGCTGCGGCTTGTTTTCTTATCATTTTATCTGGTCCATGAGTGGAAAACAACTTCAAGAAGACCCTATCCTAATGAGAGGAACCCAGGAGTCAGGGAGAGGAGTGATGGTGGGTGGAGACAGAGGCCTGGAGCCCTGGCTGCAGTGGAAGTGTCTGGAAGACCAGGCAGGGAGAGGCTGCACAGAGTGATAGCCAGGGTCACAGACCTGTCAGAGCTGCTGTTTGTTAGTTCAAGTCCTGCTCTGAGGTGTTCTGTGTCAGCTATGAGTGACAGGTGAGCTGGGGGTTCTCTGCAAGGTGGGCTATGTGCACTGTTCCTGTGTGTCCAGCCCTGCTGGGGTACCTGCCCAGGGGAGCTCCGTATCCTGGGAGGGGCCTGACTATGAGAGCCCCATGGGCTGCTGGGTTGCTGCACAGGTGATCTCCATACCATGGGAGGGAATTGAACACGAGAGCCCCGTGGGCTGTGGGGTGCTGGATGCAGCCCAGGTGAGCTCCATATCCTGGGATTGGCCTAACCACGAGAACCCCATGGGCTGCTGGAGACCTGATAAAGGACATCAGGACAGTCAGTGAAGCCACCGAGGATATACATCCAGTAGCTCCTATTTCCTACACCCTGCTGCTCATTCTATCATCCACCAGGCCATGGCATTCTGTATTAGACTTCAATGATGCCTTCTTCTGTATTCCATTCATCTCAGAGTCACAAGAATTTTTGGCTTGTGTGTGGCAGGACACAACATGCAACACAAGCAATAATGCTGGGCCGTCCTGCCCCAATGGTTCAAAAATCCCCACACCATCATTGGGGAAATGTCCTATAAAAACCTAAACGTTCTACCTCTGTAAAAGGGAACCCTCCTTCAATATGCAGATGACATTCTGATTGCCAGGCCTACTAAAGGCGCCTTTGAAATACCTAGCCAAGAAAGGATAGAAGGTGTCCAAGAAAAAGGCTCAAATATCACAGGCTCAGGTGACTTGCCTGGGCTTCATTCTCACAGATATATGGAGAAACGCATCCCAGGATAGGGAAGAAGCCATTTGCAGCCTTACCTCTTCTAAAACTAGAAGACAGCTTAAGGGTTCCTGGGGAGGCCAAGGTTTTCTGCATCTGGATCCCTAACTACAGTCTAATAGCTGGGCCTCTACATGAAACACTGACACGAAAAGATGATGATCCTTTTGAATAGAATCCAGAAGCAGCCTTTCAAGAATGGAAAGAGCAGTCAATTCAGATCCTTGTCCAGGAACTCGCTAAATTAGCTAAACCCTTTGACCTTTACATACCCGGTCAAAGGTTAATCGCCCTTGGAGCCTTAGTGCAAAAACTGGGACCACTTGAAATGGAGCAACACAAGAATGCCCTTCAGGTATGATAAACTATGGTCACCAAGGGCTTTGCCCACCGACTCATCAGGCCAGGATACTGGGGTATCTAAAAAGCTGGAAATCAGCAGCCCACAAGGCCAGCTCCCTCCTAAGGGAATAGGACCCCACGTGGTGATCCTAACCACCCATCATGTCCTGAAGTTGCAGGGGTCGCTCTGTGGACACACTGACCTCGAGTGAGGAGGCCCTCCAACTCCAACCTCCAGAGAGACAAATGGGGGCAACAGGCCCCCAAGATGACTCGTGTGACCATCACTTGACCTGGAGTTTCTCTCAGAAAACAACAAGACTGTGCCGCGAAAGAGCAGACTACTGCTTGCAGGACTTACTGCACCCAGAGGGGAGCTAATAAGCTTGGCGGGGGAAACGTATATCACGCTTTCACCATAGAAAACCCTACAGACACCACGGTGATGGTGGCCAATATGACCGGCTGGACTGCTGGCTACTTCTAAAGGCCGTTGACTCAGTGGACGTCATGGTCCTGGATCACCACTGACCCTGGACTGTCTGGGTTTTGCACAGGCAGGGCTCTGACACGTGGTGCTGTTTGTACATTAATTCAGGGACCTAATTAAAGAAAGCACAGACTACTGGTCAGAGCATCTAGGCTGGCAAAAAACGTCAGCCTAATATCACCGAACAAATGTGGGGTGGGGTGAAACCTGCCACCACAGTATCTCTGCGCATCTCTTTCCTCGACCCTTAAAGGTCATTAGAATCTATAACACTTCCAATGCTGGTGCTCAGGCGGACGAGAAGTGAGGCAGGAGGCTTTGGGACAATCAACCTCACCTGGAGGCTGGTGGGGAGACGTTTTGCCCCTCCCCCCAGGTATCAGGGCTGCCACCACAGCATGAAGCAGTTACAAAATAGGGGTCTGCACCCTCAACACCCGAAGAATGAGGAACGGAACAAAAAGCAGAGGAGGTGTTCGTCTCTGGCAACGTTCATTAAAAATTCCTGGGAGGTAAAAAGAGAATCTGGGCAATAAAATAAAGTCTAACCTGTTTTTCCTTTGTGCTTTGTCTAATTTCACATGCTCCTAGGGTTCCGCATGCAGAGGTCCCACACCCGGCACTTCAGACCCGACTTCCTAGTGCAGAATGGCTGGGTCGACACCTCAGCTAGCGGAGTCCCATGCAGACTGCACGGAATAGAGCCTGAGCTGCAGCCAACCCAGCCCTCGAGAGCTCCATCCCCTAACTCCCACTGACGCTGCTGGGATCCCTACTCAGCATCCCAGCCCACAGCCCGTGGGGGAGTGCACACTCTCACCTCTCCATTCGGTTTTCAAAATAATGTTTCCTTTGCTTCTGAAACAAACTCAGTCTTGATCTGTTGGCTCCAATGACACTGGGCACGGGGACTCCTGTTGGGGTCCCCTCTGGATGATCAGTAACAGAAATTGAGAACTTTGTAACTTCATTGAACAGATGTGTGAGCCAAACTGTAGTTAACATAGAGCAGTGTATAATGCTCGGGTAAAATAAGATGTTTCTAAGACTTACCTTTGATATTTCCATCACTTTACTATAAGCAAGTTCAGTGAAGACGTCTGTCTTATTTGTCAGGTCAACATTAGAGAAATGAAGTGATTTATTTCCATGGATGTACATCGAATACTCTTGGCTGAAGCTTCAATCTTGTTTTGAATGCTTTTCCATTGAAAAGGATACCTCTCTTTCAGCTCCCCCATTTCTGAGAATTATAAAATCTTATAATTTATTATTACCAAAGGGGAAAGGTAGGAGAAGGGATAAATTAACAGTTTGGGATTAACACATACACACTGCTATGTATAAAATAGATCATCAACAAGGAACTACTGTATAGCACAGGGAACTACACTGAATATTTTGCAATAACCTATAAGGGGAAATAATCTGAAAAAGAATCGATATTTTTATTGACATCATCTATCAATGACAGATAAAATGTAACCTAAGCAAGGCCGATGGTGAGCGCTTCTGAACCTGAAGATTTCAATCATCTAAAGTTTGGGCTCTGCCTATTTCCCAAGGCCCTTAATGGACATACGTGTAGCCGTAGCTTAAAAATTCCCCAGTTTGGGGTTCGGGGAGGCACTGATTTGGAAAAATCCCTGGTGTTCTCCTTCCATTCACGGGACCCTTCCTACAGCTAAAACATGCCTGTCACACCTAGAGGATGGTACACCGTTTGATCGGAAAGAGTTTGGAAAAGGCACCTCATCTCCTCATCGCCTGGTGCTCGGGTTCACCCCTCCAGCATCTTTCCTAACAATCTCCTCACTTGGGGATATCAGCACCGTCAACATCCTGTTGCACACAGTTTGGAATTTGTCCAGAGGATGAAGCGGAAGGATGAGAAAAATTTAGAGACAAGTCTTAGGTCTTTGGACAGGCACATGCCACTCTAATTTCCAATCCGGAAGACAAATTCATCAAAGGCTATAATTGCCCACAGAAAGAGAATAGGGCTAGAGGAAATCCTGCTGTTTTGTGTCGAGTTTCCAAAAACACAAGTTGAAAAATGGAACTCAGGGGCACTAAAATTCATGAAACTGCAGAGTTGAAAATATCTATTGTTGAAAAACGTCTTGAGGTAAGTCACAGAAAAGGACTTGTAAGCAAGGGAGAGTGGCAGGAATCAGATTTGAAGAGGTAGAAAGGTCTCCCCATTAAAGCACAAGAAAAGGGGCTGAACATCGCCAATGATGCAGTTGGCCCAAAAGGGCGTATGCATTTTTTTCTGAATATATTCAAGTAAAGGCCATTCACACTTTTTATCCAACCAAACAGGTGGGCACTGGAAACCAATACTACAAAATGTATCATTCACATCAGTCAGAAGGGCCATCCACATAAAGTGTAAACACCGTAAATGCAGGACAGGGTGAGGAGAAAAGGGAGCCCTGTGACGCTGATAGTGGAAATGTAATTTGCCAACGGCCACTCTGGAGAAGTGTATTGTGTTTGCTAAAACATCTGAAAACTGAGCTACAGAGCATAGGGCACTTGCACTCATGGGCGTATACCTTGGGAAAAACAAAAAATGACAGAAAACAGGCACTCCAACGTTTACCACCTCTCTGTTAAAAAGGGCCTCCACTTGGATATAACCTAAATGTCCCTTGAAGGATAAAATGGATAAAAGAGATGGGGTACTTATGTAGAGTGGAATATTACTCATCCAGAAATCAATGAAATAAGGCCAGTTGTAACAACTCTGGAGGAGTTACATACGATCATTCTAAGTGACACATGTCAGAAAGAAAAAGACACATATCATAAGATGTCACTTAAAGGTGGAATCAAAAATGGCTACACATGAAATAAACTATAAAACAGAAACATAGTCAAATATGTAGAAAATAGACATAAGGCTGCTAAATGGGAAAGGTGGGGAATGGTGAGGTATTATCCAGGAGGTTGAAATTAGCAAAGATACCATTCCAAGTACCGAATTGAATAACTGGCAAGGCCTACACGGTTCCTCAAAGAACTGCACTCAGTCCACTCAAGTCACTGGAAAATAATACATATGACTCGTAAGCATCTGAGAAAGAATTTATTGTTGTCTCACAGGACATGAATCAAGTGGATGTACAGCAGCAAAAAACAGAGCTTTGAAAATCAGCTGTAACCAATATAAAAATAAATTTAAATATATTTATGAAAACAGTGAGACAGACAAAAATTCTTACAACTTTTGTTGAAGGGTTACGATGTAACATGGATTGAACACATGTAGACCCACAGCAGGATGATATATAAGGCTGGAAGCCATGCACGCTAAGAGATGTTAGAGAGGCTGGGTGAGGAAATGCAGACCTTTTAAAGTAATACTGCCTGGTACCCATTCCATGGGTCCCAAATCTGCACTTTCAAGGGAATCTTCTGACAGTGAAAACATGCCTGGGAAACCGAGATGAATGTACACCGTGTGCTCAGGAGAGGTGTCTAAAATGCACCTCATTTTTGATCTCCTGGTGCTGAGGTTCGCCATTCCAGCCACATTACTAACAATCTCCCGACTTGGAGAATCAGCACCTTTAACCTCCTGTTTCACACAGTTTGCAATTTTTGCAGAGGATAAATGGGAAGAGGAGGAACCAATGAGAGATTAGCTGTAGTAGTTTTGACAGGCACATGTCAATCTAATTTCCCATTAGGAAGAAGAATTAACCAAAGGCTCAGCCTGCCTCCCCAGAACCAGAATATGGCCGGAATCAATCCAATGGTTTGGCGGTCAGCTCCCAAAAAGCGAGTTGCAAAATGGAGCTCAGGAGCAGACAATTCAAAGACCTGCAAAGATATAAATGATAACCAACGTCCAAAAATATATTCAGGTAAGGCAACGAAGAGGTTCTGAATGAGAGGCAGAATTGCAGGAAACAGATTTCAAAAGGGAGATTGTACTCACTTTTAAAGCTTATGAAAAGCAGCAGAATTTCTAAAATGATGCAGTTGGGCAAAAGGGTGTATGCGTTTTTTTCGTGAATATCTTCAGGAAAAAAAACACATACAGAGATTTTGGCCAACCAAGCAAGAGGGAAATGCAAATCCGCACAATAAAGAAGTCTCTATTTCCACTGCTCAGAAAGTCCATCCAAAAAATGTGTACAAATCAAAAATGCAGGAGAGGCCATGGAAAACAGGGAGACTAGTCACGCTGATGGGTGGGGTATAAATATCCAAGAGCTACTCTGAAGAAGTGTATGCTGTTTCCTAAAACATCTAAAATACAAAGCCCCCGAGCAAAGGGGACTTCAACTCATGGACATATAACTTGGGAAGACTAAATATCAACAAGACACAGGCACCCCAAAGTTTAGGGCTGCTCTGCATACAAGAACCTCAACTTCGGTACACCTAAAGTATCCCAGGAAAAAGAGAAATGCATAAAGAACTTGTGGTAATTTTGTACAACGGAATATCACTCAGACGTGAAATCAATGTCATAAGACCAGTAGCAGCATAATGAGAGGATTTAGGTATGATGATTCTAAGGGAAATTAGTCACACAGAAAAAGAATCTTATCATAAGATATCACTTACAGAGGGAATGTCAACATCACAACACATGAACTGAATTAGGAAAGAGAGCAGCGTCTCACATTTAGAAAACACTCTTATGCCTCCTTAAGGGGAAAGGAGAGGTGGGGTGATGCATAAAACCAGAGTTTGATATTAGCACAGGTACCATTCCATAAACCAAATACAGAATAGACAAGACCTACACCTTCCTCAGTGAACGGGACTCAAAATCCCTATTCCCCACAGAGGAATATATTTGATTAGTAAGAATCTTAAAACCTATGTATTGATATGCCTCTGTAAGGGAATCAAGTGTGTCTAGACAGTCATAAACACGTCAGTGAAAATCAGCTCAACCCCATTATAAAAATGAATTTCAAAAACAAAACAAAAAAACAGCGAAATTCTTACACAATTCCTTCAGGGGTTCTGATGAAACCTAGAATGACCCTATCTGCAAAGACAGCTGGATGAGACATAAGGCTGGACACTTGGGACTGAGAGGACTGGTGAGATTGGGAGAGAAAATGCAGACCCTTTAAAGTAGTAATGCATGCCACCATTCCATGGGTCCCAAATTTCCAGGTTGAAGGGAATATCACTACAGTTATAACATGTATGGGAAACCTAGAGAATGGACACCCTGTGATGGCGAAAGGTTTCTGAAAGTCTCCTACTTTTTCCTCTCCTTGTGCTACAGTTTGGCATTCCAACAACTTTACTATCAATCTCCCAACTTAGGAGAGTCATCCCCTATAACCTCCTGGTTCGCACAGTTTGCTAATTGTGCAGAGGATGAAAGGGAAGAGGGAGAACCAATCAGAGAGTAGATGTAGGCATTTGGACGGACACATGTCACTCTAAATTCCCATTAGGAAGAAGAATTAACCAAAGCCTCAGCCACCCACAGGGAACCAGTATAGCCACCCCTGGAACCAGTATAGGTCCTGAAGAAAAATTGTGGATTTGCGGTCAGCTCCAAATAATGGGGTTTGAATATTGGAGCTCAGGGGCAAAGCAAATCAAAAACCTGCAGAGTTATAAAGGACTACTCTCTTCCAAAAATCTGTTGAGGGAAGACAACAAAGCGGACTTGAAAATGAGGCAGAATTGCACAAAGCTTATTTCAAGAGGTAAATTGGAATCGCCTTTAAAGCACAGGAAAGGCATCACAACTTCAAGAATGATGCACTTGGCCAAAAACAGCGTATGACTTTTCTCCTGAATATATTCAGGAGAAAAGGCATAGGCCCTTTTTGGCCAATCAAGCAAGTGCACAATGCAAATCCACACTACAAAGAATTGTGGCTTCCCACCGGTCAAAGAGGGCATCCGAAAATCTGTAAAAACCAGAAAGGCAAGATAGAGATGACAAGGGCATAAAGCAATATGATCCCAAGGGTCATGGAGGATTGTGATGACAAGCACATGGAGCATTGTGATGACAAGATTATGTATCATTTTGCTGACAAAGGCATTGTGATAACAAGGTTCATGGAGCACTGTGATGACAAGCGTCATGGATCACTGTGATTACAGGGTTCATGGAGCATTGGGATGACAATGGCATGGAGCATTTTGATGACAAGCGTCCCGGATCATTGTGTTGTCAGGGTTCATGGAGCATTGTCATGACAGTGGTCATGGAGCATTGTGATGACAGAGGTCATGGAGCATTGCGATGAGAACGTCATGGAGCATTGGGCTGAAAATGTTCATGGAGTATTGTGATGACAGGTGTCAAGGAGCATTGTGATGACAAGGTACTGGAGCACTGTGATGAGAAGACCATGGAGCCATGTGATGACAAGTCTCATGGAGCATTCTGATGAAAAGGCTCATGGAGCATTGTGATTACAGGGGTCTTGGAGCATTGTGATGACAAGGGCATTGAACATTGGGATGAGAATGTCATGGAGCGTTCTGATGACATGCATCATGGACTTTTGTGATGACAAGGGCATGGAGCATTGTGATTACAGTGGTCTTGGAACACTGTGAGGAAAAGGGCATGTAATATTGTGATGAAAAAGGCATGGAGCCTTGTCATGACAGGGTTCAAGGAGCATACTGATGACAAGTGTCAGGGACCATTGTGATGACAAGGGTATTGAGCACTGTGATGACAAATGTCATGGAGCATTGTGATTAGAAGACCATGGATAATTGTGATGACTTGCGTTATGGGGAGCTGTGATGATAAGTGTTATGGAATATTGTGATCACAAGGATTTGGAGCATTGTGATGACAGAGGTCATAGAGCATTATGATTTCATTGGGATGACAATAGCATGAAGCATTATGATGATGCACATTGGTGCACTGTGATGACAGCGTTCATGGAGCATTGAGATGAAAAGGGGCATGGAGCATTATGATTAGAGGAGTCTTGGATCATTGTGATGAAAAGGGCATGGAACATTGGTCTGAGATGTTTCATGGATTATTGTGTTGAGAGGGGGCAAGGAGCATTGTGATAACAATGGCACGGAACACTGTGATACATGGTTCATGGAGGATAGTAATGACAAGCGCATGGAGCATTGTGAGAAGAATGGCATCGAGCATTGTGATGAAAAGCATCATGGATACTGTGATGACAAAGGCTTGGAACGATGTGATGAGAGGTTTTTGGAGCATTGTGATGACAATGGCATGGAGCATTGTGATGCCAAGGGTCATGGAGTTTTGTGATGACAAAGGTCATGGAGCATTTTGATGACAAGGGTGTGGTGAATTCTCTTGTGAAGGGCAGGGAGCATTGTGATGACAGGGTCATGGAGCAATTTGATGAAAAGTGTCATGGAACATTTTGATGACAGGGGTTATGGAACATTGTGATGTCAGGAGTCATGGAACATTTTCATGACGGTGTTGTGGACCATTGTGATGACAGGGGAGTGGGTGTATTGTGATGACTAGTGAGGGAACATTTTGATATCATTCGTGAGAGAGCATTTTGATAAGAAGTGCATGGAGCATTGTGATGACAAGTTTTATGGAGCATTGTGATGACAAGGTTGTGGAGCATTGTTATGACAAGCACATGGCGCATTGTGATGACATGGGTCATGGAGCCCTGTGCTGACAAAGGCATGGAGCATTGTGATGAGAAGGGTCAACGAGCATTGTGATGAAAATTTCATGGAGCATTTTGGTGACAAAGGTCACAGAGTCTTGTGATGACGAGGGCATGGACCATTGTGATGACAAAGGTCATGAAGCATTGTGATGACTGGAGTCATTGAGCATTGTGATGACAGGTTTCATAGAGCATTGTGATGAAAAGGCAATGATAATTGTGATGACAGGGGCATGGAGCATTGGCCTGACATGTTTCATGGATTATTGTGATGACAGTGGGCATGGTGCAATGTGATGACAAGGCATGGAGCATTGTGATGAGAAGGTCATGGAGTATTTTGAAGACAGGTCTCAGGGAGCATTGTGATGACATATGTCATGGTCCATTGCGATGACAATGGAATGGAACACTGTGATGCCAAGTGTCATGGAGGATTGTGATGACAAATGTAATGGAGCATTTTGATGACAAGGGCTTGGAGCATTGTGCTGACAAGGGATATGGAGCATTGTGATGACAAGGGCATGGAGAATTGTGATGACAAGGGCCATTGAGAATTTTGATGACAAGTTCATGAAGCATTGTGATGAGAAGCACATGGAGCTTCCTATGACAGGGGTCATGGAGCATTGCGATGACAAGTGCATAGAGAATCGTGATGACAAATCATGTAACACGGTGATGAGAACTGTCCTGGAGCATAGTGATGCCAAGAACGAGGAGAATTGTGATGACAGTGGACAAGGAGCATTGTGATGACCAGGGCATGGAGCATTGTGATGACCAGGGCAAGGAGCATTGTGATGGCAAGACCTTGGAGCATTGTGATGACGAGCATCATGGAGCACTGTAATGACAAGGGGAATGGAGCATTGTGATGACAGTGGCCATGGAGCATTGTGATGACAAGGGTCATGGAGCATTTGATGACAAGGGCGTAGAGCATTGTGATGAGAAGACCATGGATAATTGTGATGACGAGCGTCATGGAGCACAGTAATGACAAGGGGTATGGAGCATTATGATGACAGTGGCCATGGAGCATTGTGATGACAAGTGTCATGGAGCATTCTGATGACAAGCTTGTGGAGTATTTTGATGACAATGGCATGGAGCATTGTGATGAAACGGGCAGGGAGCATTGTGATGAAAAAGGCATGAAGCCATTTCATGACAGGTTTCAAGGAGCATTCTGACGACAAGTGTCAGGGAACATTGTGATGACAAGTGTTTTGAGAATTGTGATGAAAAAGATCATGGAGCATTTTGACGAAAAGGACATGGAGTATTGTGATGACAGGCACCATGGAGCGTTGTGATGACAAGTGTTATGGAACATTGTGATCACAAGGGTTTGGAGAATTGTGATGAAAAAGATCATGGAGCATTTGACGAAAAGGACATGGAGTATTGTGATGACAGGCATCATGGAGCGTTGTGATGACAAGTGTTATGGAACATTGTGATCACAAGGGTTTGGAGCATTGTGATGAGAGAAGTCATGGATCATTTTGTTTTCAAGGAGCATGGAGCATTGGGATGACAAGGGCATGAAGCAATGTGATCCCACAGTTCATGGAGGATTGTGAAGACAATGGTAAGGGAGTATTGTGATGACAAGCAAAAGGAGCATTTTGATGACAAGGTCATGTAGCATATTGCTGACACAGGCATGGAGCATTGTGATGATAAGGGTCATAGAGCACTCTGATGAGAAGCATCATGGATCATTGTGATTACGGGGGTCATGGAGCATTGGGCTGAAAATGTTCATGGAGCATTGTGATGACTAGGGAATTTAGCACTGTGATGACAAGAGTCCCGGATCACTGTGTTGTCAGGGGTCATGGAGCGTTGTGATGAGAGTGGTCATGGAGCATTGTGATGATAGGGATCATGAAGCATTGTGATGAGAAGTTCCTGGAGAATTGGACTGAAAATATTCAGGAACAATTGTGAGGACATGCGTCATGGAGCATTGTGATGACAAGGGAATGGAGCACTGTGATGAAAAGTTCCTGGAGAATTGTGATGAGAAGACCATGGAGCCTTGTAATAACATGTTTCATGGAGCATTCTGATGAAAAGGGGCACGGAGTATTGTGATTACAGGGGTCTTGGGGCATTGTGATGACAAGGGCATGGAGCATTGTGATTACTGGTGTCTTGGAGCATTGTGATGGAATTGGCATGGATCATTGTTATGAAAATGGTATGGAGCTTTGTCATGACAGGGTTCCAGGAGCATATTGATGACAAGTGTCAGGGAGCATTGTGATGACAAGTGTATAGAGCACTGTGATGACAAAGGTCATGGAGCACTGTGATGAGAAGACCATGGATAATTGTGATGATGAGCGTTGGGACATTGTGATGATAAGTGTTATGGAACATTGTGATCACAAGGATTTGGAGCATTGTGGTGAGATAGATCATCAAATATTTTGATTTCATTGTGATGACAATAGCCTGAAGCTTTATGATGATGGGCATGGTGCATTTTTTTTTTTTTTTTTTTTTTTGCGGTATGCGGGCCTCTCACTGTTGTGGACTCTCCCGTTGCGGAGCACAGGCTCCGGATGCGCAGGCCCAGCGGCCATGGCTCACGGGCCCAGCCGCTCCACGGCATATGGGATCCTCCCAGACCGGGGCACGAACCCGTATCCCCTGCATCGGCAGGCGGACTCTCAACGACTGCACCACCAGGGAGGCCCAAGCATGGTGCATTTTGATGACAGGGTTCATGGAGCATTGAGATGCAAATGTGCATGGAGCATTGTGATTAGAGGGTTCATGGAGAATTGTGATGACAATGTCATGGAGCATTGAGATGCCAAGGGTCATGGATCCTTGTGATGACAAAGGTCATGGAGCATTTTGATGACAAGGGCGTGGTACATTGTGATGAGAAAGGCAGGGAGTATTGTGATGACAGGGTTATAGAGCAATTTGATGAAAAGGTAATGGAATATTTTGATGACAGGTGTTATGGAACACTGTGATGTCAGGGGTCATTGAGCATTTTGAGGAAAATTGTTATGGAGCATTTTGATGACAGGGGTTATGGAACATTGTGATATCAGGGGTCATCGAACTTTGTGATGATATGTGCATGTAGCATTGCAAAGACAGAATTCATGGAATATTGTGATGACAGGGGTGAGGGAGTATTGTGATGAATAGTGATGTAACATTGTGATATCAGTGTTGAGAGAGCATTTTGATGAGAAGTGCATGGAGAATAGTGATGACAAGTTTTATGGAGCGTTGTGGTGACAAGTTTGTGGAGCTCTGTGATGAAAAGTGCAGGGTGCATTGTGATGACATGGGTCATGGAGCATTGTGCTGACAAGCGCATGGAGCATTGTGATGACGAGGGTCATGGAGCATTGTGCTGAGAAAGGCATAGAGCATTGTGATGACAAGGGTCAAAGAGCATTGTGATGAAAATTTCATGGAACATTGTGGTTAAATATGTCACAGAGACTGCTGATGACGAGGGCATGGACCATTGTGATGACAAAGGTCATGAAGCATTGTGATGAATGGAGGCATGGAGCATTGTGATGACAGGGGTCATGGACCATTGTGATAACAAGGGCATAGAACATTGTGATGACAAGGGAATGGAGCATTGGTCTAATAAGTTTCATGGATTATTGTGATGAGAGTGGGCATAGAGCATTGTGATGATAAGGGCATGGAACACTGTGATACATGGGTCATGCAGGATTATAATGACAAGGTCATGGGGCATTGTGATGAGAAGGGCATAGAGCATTTTGATGACAAGTGTCATGGAGCTTTGTGATGACAAGGGCATGGAGCAATGTGATGAGAGGGTTCATGGAGCACTGTGATGACAATGATATGGAACATTGTGATGCCAAGGGTCATGGCGCTTTGTGATGACAAATGTCATGGAGCATTTTAATGACAAGTGCATGGTGCATTGTGATGATAAGGGCAGGGAGTATTTTGATGACAGGGTCATGCAGCAATATGATGGAAAGTGTATTGGAACATTTTGATGACAGGGGTTATAGAATATTGTGATATCAGGGGTCATGGAACATTGTGATGATAAAGGGATGTAGCATTGTGATGACAGGGGTCATGGGACATTGTGATTACAGTAGTGAGGGAGTATTGTGACAACTAGTGATGGAACACTGTGATATCTCTGGTGGGAGAGCATTTTGAAGAAAAGTGTATGGAGCATTGTGATTACAAGGTTTATGGAGCATTGCAATGACAATTTTCTGGACCGTTGTGATGAAAAGCGAATGGCACATTGTGATGACAAGGGTCATGGAACATTTTGCAGACAATGTCATGAAGCATTTTGATGAAAATGGTCACGGAGCATTGTGATGAAAATGGAATGGGGAATTTTGATGAAAAAGGCATGGAGCCTTTTCGTGACAGGGTTCAAAGAGCATTCTGATGACTAGTGTCAGGGAGCATTGTGATGACAAGTGTACTGAGCATTGTGATGACAAATGTCATGGAGCACTGTGATGAAAAGGGCATGGAATTTTGTGATGACAGGCATCATGGAGCATTGTGATGACAAGTGTTATGGAACACAGGGATCACAAGGGTTTGGAGCATTGTGATGACAGAGGACATGGATCATTTTGATTTCAAGGAGCATGGAGCATTGTGATGACAAGGGCATGAAGCAATGTGCTCTCAAGGTTCATGGAGGATTGTGATGACAATGGAAATGGAGTATTGTGATGACAAGCGCATAGAGCATTGTAATGACAAGGTCATGTAGCATTTTGCTGACAAAGTCATGGAGCATTGTGATGACAGGTGTCATGGAGCACTGTGATGACAAGGCCACGGAACATCGTGATGGCAGGGATCATGGAGAATTGTTATGACAGGAGTAATGGAGCATTGTGACGGCAAGGGCATGGAGCATTGTGATGAGAAGGCCATGGAGCATTCTGATGACATGTGTCATGGAGCTATGTGATGACAAGGACATGGAGCAATGTGACGAGAGTGTTCATGGAGGATTGTAATGACAATGACATGGTGCATTGTGATGCCAAGGGTCATGGATCTTTGTGATGACAAAGGTCATGGAGGATTTTGATGATAAGGGCGTTGTGCATTGTGATGAGAAGGGCAGGGAGCATTGTGATGACAGGGTCATAGAGCAATTTGATGAAAAGGGTCATGGAACATTTTGATGACAGGTGTTATGGAACATTGTGATGTCAGAGGTCATGGAGCATTATGATGAAAAGGGTCATGGATCATTATGATGACAGGGGTTATGGAGCATTGTGATGTCAGGGGTCATCGAACATTGTGATGATAAGTGCATGTAGCATTGTGGTGACAGCGGTCATGGAACATTGTGATAACAGGGGTGAGTGAGTATTGTGACGAATAGTGATGTAACATTGTGATATCTGTGGTGAGAGAGCATTTTGATGAGAAGTGCATGGAGCATTGTGATCACAAGGTGTATGGAGCATTGTGATGACAAGCTTGTGGAGCACTGTGATGACAAGCGCATGGTGCATTATGATGACATGTGTCATGGAGCATCGTGCTGACAAGCGCATGGAGCATTGTGATGAATAGGGTCACGTAGCATTGCGCTGAGAAAGGCATAGAGCATTGTGATGACAAGGATCAAAGAGCACTGTGATGAAAAGTTCATGGAGCATTGTGATTACAAGGGTCATGGTGCATTGTGATGACAAGGGCATGGAGCATTGGTCTAATAAGTTTCATGGATTATTGCGATGACTGTTGGAATGGTGCATTGTGGTGACAAGGGCATGGAGCATTGTGATGACCAGGTCATGCAGTATTGTGAAGACAGGTGTAAGGGAGCATTGTGATAACATATGTAATGGCCCATTGTGATGACAATCGCATGGAGCATTGTGATGCCAGGTGTCATGGAGGATTCTGATGACAAAGGTAATGGTGCATTGTGATGACAGTGGCTTGGAGAATTGAGATGACAAGGTCTGGGAGCATTGTGCCGAAAAGTGCATGGAGAATTGTGATAAAAAGTGTCATGGAACATTCTCATGATAAGCTTGTGGAGTTTTTTGCTGACAGTGGCGTGGAGCATTGTGATGAATACGGCATGGGGCATTGTGTTGAAAAAGTCATGGAGCCTTTTTGTGACAGGGTTCAAGGAGCATTCTGGCGACAAGGTTCAGGGAGCATTGTGATGACATGTGTATTGAGAATTGTGATGACAAAGGTCATGGAGCATTGTGATGAAAAGTGCATGCAGTATTGTGATGACAGGCATCATGAAGCGTTGTGATGACAAGTTTTATGGAACATTGTGATCACAAGGGTTTGGAGCATTGTGATGACAGAGGTCATGGATCATTTTGATTTCAAGGAGCATGGAGCATTGTGATGACAAGGGCATGTAGCAATGTGATCCCAAGATTCATGGAGGATTGTGATGACAATGGTAATGGAGTATTGTGATGACAAGCGCATAGAGCATGGCAATGACAAAGTCATGTAGCATTTTGCTGACAAAGGCATGGAACATTGTGATGACAGGTGTCATGGAGCACTGTGATGACAAGCGTCACGGAGCATTGTGAATACAGGGGTCATGGAGCTTTGGGATGACAAGGGCATGGAGCATTATGATGACTGGTGTCATGGCGCACTGTGATGAAAAGCGTCACGGAGCATTGTGAATACAGGAGTCATGGAGCATTGGGATGACAATTGCATGGAGCATTGTGATGCCAAGTGTCATGGAGGATTCTGATGACAAAGGTAATGGAGCATTGTGATGACAATGGCTTGGAGCATTGTGATGACAAGGGTCAGGGAGCATTGAGCTGACAAGTGCATGGAGAATTGTGATGACAAGGGTCATGGAGCATTCTGATGACAAGCTTGTGGAGTATTTTGATGACAATGGCATGGAGCATTGTGATGAAAACCGTATGGGGCTTTGTGATGAAAAAGGCATGGAGACTTTTCGTGACAGGGTTCAAGGAACGTACTGATGACAAGTGTCAGGGAGCATTGTGATGACATGTATATTGAGAATTGTGATGACAAAGTCATGGAGCATTGTGATGTAAAGTCCATGGAGTATTGTGATGACAGGCATCATGGAGCTTTCTGATGACAAGTGTTATGGAACACTGTGATCACAAGGATTTGGAGCATTGTGATGACAGAAGTCATGGATCATTTTGATTTCAAGGAGCATGGAGCATTGTGATGAAAAAGGTATGAAGCATTGTGATCCCAAGGTTCATGGAGGATTGTGATGACAATGGAAATGGAGTATTGTGATGACAAGTGCACAAAGCATTGTAATGACAAGGTCATGTACCATTTTGCTGACAAAGGCATGGAGCATTGTGATGACATGTGTCATGGAGCACTGTGATGACAAGCGTCACGGAGCATTGTTAATACAGTGGTCATGGAGCATTGGGATGATAAGGGCATGGATCATTTTGATGAAAAGAATCCCGGATCATTGTGTTGTGAGGTGTCATTGAATGTTGTGATGACAGTGGTCATGGAGCATTGTGATGATATTGGCCATGGAGCATTGTGATGAGTAGGTCTTGGAGCACTGGGCTGAAAATGTGCATGGAATATTGTGATGATAGGGGTCCTGGAGCATTGTGATGACAAGTAATTGAAGCATGGTGATGACAAGGTCCTGGAGCATTGTGATGAGAAGACCATGGAGACTTGTGATGACAAGTCTCATGGAGCATTCTGATGAAAAGGGGCATGGAGCATTGTGATTACAGGGGTCTTGGAGCATTGTGAAGACTAGGGCATGGAGCATTGTTAGGAGAAGGCCATGGAGCACTCTGATGACATGTGTCCTGGAGTTTTGTGATGACAAGGGCAAGGAGCATTGTGATTAGAAGGATCTTGGAGCATTGTGATGAAAAGGGCATGGATCATTGTGATGAAAAAGGCATGGAGCCTTGTCATGACAGGGTTCAAGGAGCATACTGACAACGAGTGTCAGGGAGCATTGTGATGACAAGTGTATTGAGCATTGTGATGACAAAGATCATGGAGCATTGTGATGAGAAGACCATGGATAATTGTGATGATGAGCATCATGGGGTTTTGTGATGATTCGTGTTATGCAAAATTGTGATCACAAGTGTTTGAGCATTATGATGACAGAGGACATGCAGAATATTGATTTCATTGTGATGACAATAGACTGAAGCATTATGATGATGGGCATGGTGCATTGTGATGACAGGGTTCATGGGGCATTGAGATGAAAAGTGGCATGGAGCATTGTGATTACAAGGGTCTTGGAGCATTGTGCTGACAAGGGCATGGAACATTGTGATGAGAAGGCCATGGAACATTCTGATGACATGCGTCATGGAGCTTTGTGATGACAAGGGCATGGAGCATTGTGATTTCAGGGGTCTTGAGCATTGTGATGAGAAGTGTCATGGAACCTTGTGATGACTAGGCCATGGAAGATTGTGATGACAGGGGTCATGGTGCATTGTTATGACAGGAATAATGGAGCATTGTGATGAGAAGGGTATGGAACTTTGGTCTGAAATGTTTCATGGATTATTGTGATGAGAGTGGACATGGAGCATTGTGATGAAAAGGGCAAGGAACACTGTGATACATGGGTCATGCAGGACTGTAATGACAAGGGCATGGAGCATTGTGATGAGAATGGCATCGAGCATTGTGATGACAAGTGTCATGGAGCTTTGTGATGACAAGGGCATGGAGCAATGTGATGAGAGGGTTCATGGAGCATTGTGATGACAATGACATGGAGCATTGTGATGCCAAGGGTCATGGAGCTTTGTGATGACAAGTCATGGAGCATTTTGATGAGAAGGGCATGGTGCATTGTAATGAGAAGGGCAGGGAGCATTTTGATGACCGGGTCATGCAGCAATTTGATAAAAAGTGTAATGGAATATTTTGATGGCAGTGTTTATAGACCATTGTGATATCAGGGGACTTGGAGCTTTGGGATGGAAAGGGTCAGGGAGCATTTTGATGACAGGGGTTATGGAACATTGTGATGGCAGGGGTCATGGAACTTTGTGATGATAAGGGGATGTATCATTGTGATGACAGTGTCATGGAACCTTGTGATTACAGGGGTGAGGGAGTATTGTGATGACTAGTGATGGAACATTGTGATATCTCTGGTGAGAGAGCATTTTGATGAGAAGTGCATGGACCATTGTGATTACAACGTTTATGGAGCATTGCAATGACAAGTTTGTGGACCGTTGTGATGAAATGCACGTGGCACATTGTGATGAAAATGGTCATGGAGCATTGTTCTGACAAAGACATGGAGCACTGTGATGACAAGTGTCACAGAGAATTGTGATGAAAATTTCATGGAGCATTGTGGTTACAAAGGTCACAGAGCCTTGTGATGACACGGGCATGGGCCATTGTGATGACAAACGTTATGAAGCATTGTGATGACTGGAGTCACGGAGCACTGTGATGACAGGGGTCATGGACGATTGTGATGACACGGGCATGGAGCATTGGTCTGAGAAGTTTCATAGATTATTGTGATGAGAGTGGACATGGTGCATTGTGATGACAAGGGCATGGAGCATTGTGATGAGAAGGTCATGGAGTATTGTGAAGACAGGTGTCAGGGAGCATTGTGATGACATATGTCATGGGCCATTGCGATGAAAATGGCATGGAGCATTGTGATGCCAAATGTAATGGAGAATTGTGATGACAAATATAATAGAGCATTGTGATGATTAGGGCTTGGAGCATTATGATGACAAGGGCCATTGTAAATTTTCATGACAAGGTCGTGAAGCATTGTGATGACAATGTCCTGGAGCATTGTGATGACAAAACCATGGATCCTTGTGATGACAAGTCTCATGGAGCATACTGAAGAAAAGGGGCATGGAGCATTGTGATTACAGGGGTCTTGGAACATTGTGATGACAAGGGCATGGATCATAGCGAGTAGAAGACAAAGGAGAATCCTGATGGCAAGCGTCATTGTGTTTTTTGATGACAAGTCAAGGAGCATTGTGATTACATGGGTCTTGGAGCATTGTGATGAAAAGGGCATGGATCATTGTGATGAAAAAGGCATGGAGCCTTGTCATGACAGGGTTCAAGGAGCATACAGACAACAAGTGTCAGGGAGCATTGTGATGACAAGTGTATTGAGCATTGTGATGACGAAGTCATGGACCATTGTGATGAGAAGACCATGGATAATTGTGATAACGAGCGTCATGGGGCATTGTGATGACAAGTGTTATGGAATATTGTGATCACAAGGGTTTGGAGCATTGCTATGACAGAGGTCATGGAGCATTTTGATTTCATTGTGATGACAATAGCATGAAGCATTATGATGATGGGCATGGTGCATTTTGATAACAGGGTTCATGGATCATTGAGATGAAAAGGGGCATAGAGCATTGTGATTACAGTGTTCATGGAGCATTGTGATGAGAAGGGTCATGGAGCATTTTGATGACAAGGCCATGGAACATCGTGGTGGCAGGGGTCATGCATCATTATTATGACAGTGGTAATGGAGCATTGTGATGGCAAGGGCATGGAGCATATTGATGAGAAGGCCATGGAGCATTCTGATGACTTGTGTCATGGAGCTATGTGAAGACAGGGCATGGAGCAATGTGATGACAAGAACATGGAGCATTGTGATGCAAAGGGTCATGGATCTTTATGATGACAAAGTTCATGGAGCATTTTGATGGCAAGGGCGTTGTGCATTGTGATGAGAAGGGCAGGGAGCATTGTGATGACAGGGTCATGGGGCAATTGGATGAAAAGTGTCATGGAACATTTTGATGACAGGAGTCATGGAACATTGTGATGACAGGGGTGAGGGAGTATTGTGACAAATACTGATGTAGCATTGTGATATCATGGTGAGAGAGCATTTAGATGAGAAGTGCATGGAGCATTGTGATGACAAATATTTGGAGCATTGTGATGACAAGATTGTGGAGCACTGTGATGACAGGCTCATGGTGCATTGTGATGGCATGTGTCATGGAGCATTGTGCTGACAAGCACGTGTAGCATAGTAATGACAAGGGTCATGGAGCATTGTGCTGAGAAAGGCATAGAGCATTGTAATGACAAGGTTCTAAGAGCATTGTGATGAAAATTTCATGGAGCTTTGTGGTAAAAAAGGTCACAGAGACTGTTGATGACGAGGGCATGGACCATTGTGATGACAAAGGTCATGAAGCATTATGATGACTGGAGTCACGGAGCATTGTGATGACAGGGGTTATGGAACACTGTGATAACAAGGGCATGGAGCATTGTGATGACAAAGGCATGGAACATTGGTCAAATATGTTTCATGGATTATTGCGATGACAGTTGGAATGGCGCATTGTGATGACAAGGTCATGCAGTATTTTGAAGACAGGTGTCAGGGAGCATTGTGATGACATATGTAATGGCCCATTGTGATGACAATGGCATGGAGCATTGTGATGCCAAGTGTCATGGAGGATTCTGATGACAAAGGTAATGGAGCATTCTGATGACAATGGCTTGGAGCATTGTGATGACAAGGGTCAGGGAGCATTGTGCTGAAAAGTGCATGGAAAATTGTGATGACAAGGGTCATGGAGCATTCTGATGACAAGCTTGTGGAGTATTTTGATGACAATGGCATGGAGCATTGTGATGAAAACAGCATGGGGCATTGTGATGAAAAGGCATGGAGCCTTTTCGTGACAGGGTTCAACGAGCATTCTGATGAGAAGTGTCAGGGAGCACTGTGATGACAAGTGTATTGAGAACTGTGATGAAAAAGGTCATGGAGCATTGTGATGAAAAGGGCATGGAGTATTGTGATTTCAGGCATCATGGAGTGTTGTGATGACAAGTGTTATGGAACATTGTGATCACAAGTATTTGGAGAATTGTGATGACAGAGGTCATGGATCATTTTGATTTCAAGGAGCAGGGAGCATTTTGATGACAAGGGCATGAAGCAATGTGATCCCAAGGTTCATGGAGTATTGTGATGACAATGAAAATGGAGTATTGTGATGACAAGCGCATAGAGCAGTGTAATGACAAGGTCATGTAGCATTTTGCTGACAAAGGCATGGAGCATTGTGATGACATGTGTCATGGAGCACTGTGATGACAAGCGTCACGGAGCATTGTGAATACAGGGGTCATGGAGCATTGGGATGACAAGGGCATGGATCATTGTGATGACAAGGGTCATGGAGCACTGAGCTGAAAATGTTCATGGAGTGTTGTGATGACAGGGGTCATGGAGCATTGTCATGACCATGGAATGGAGCAATGTGATGACAAGAGTCACGGATCATTGTGTTGTCAGGTTTCATGGAGTGTTGTGATGACAGTGGTCATGGAGCATTGTGATGAGTACGTCGTGGAGGATTGGGCTGAACATGCTCATGGATTATTGTGATGACATGGGTCATGGAGCATTGTGATGACAAGGGAATGGAGCATGGTGATGACAAGGTCTTGGAGCATTGTGATGAGAAGGCCATGGAGACTTTTGACGACAACTCACATGGAGCATTCTGATGAAAATGGGCATGGAGTATTGTGATTACAGGGGTCTTGGAGCATTGTGATGACAAGGGCATGGAGCATTGTGATGAGAAGGCCATGAAGCATTCTGATGACATGCGTCATGGAGCTTTTTGATGAGAAGGGCATGGAGCATTGTGATTACAGGGATCTTGGAGCATTGTGATGAAAAGGGCACGGATTATTGTGATGAAACAGGCATGGAGCCTTGTCATGACAGGGTTCAAGGAGCACACTGACGACAAGCGTCAGTTAGCATTGTGATGACAAGTGTATTGAGCATTGTGATGACAAGTGTCATGGAACCATGTGATGACTAGGCCGTGGAACATTTTGAAGGCAGGGGTCATGGTGGATTGTTATGACAGGGGTAATGGAGCATTGTGATGAGAAGGGCATGGAACATTGGTCTGAAATATTTCGTGGATGATTGTGATGAGATTGGGCATGGAGCCTTCTGATGACAAGGGTACGGAACACTATGATACATTGGTCATGCATGATTGTAATGACAAGGGCATGGACCACTGTGATGTGAAGGGCATCGAGCACTGTGATGACAAGTGTCATGGAGCTTTGTGATGACAAGCGCATTGAGCAATGTTATGAGAGGGTTCATGGAGCATTGTGATGACAATGACATGGAGCATTGTGATGCCAAGGGTCATGGAACATTGTCATGACAAGTAATGGAGCATTTTGATGACAAGGGCATGTTGCATTGTGATGAGAAGGGCAGGGAGCATTTTGATGCCCGGGTCCTGCAGCAATTTGATGAAAAGTGTAATGGAATATTTTGATGGCAGGTGTTATAGAACATTGTGATGTCAGGGGATTTGGAGCGTTGGGATGAAAAGGGTCATGGAGCAATTTGATGACAGGGGTCATGGAACATTGTGATGATAAGGGGATGTAGCTGTGTGATGACAGGGTCATGGAACATTGTGATTACAGGGGTGAGGGAGTATTGTGATGACTAGTGATGGAACACTGTGATATCTCTCGTGAGAGAGCATTTTGATGAGAAGTGCAAGGAACATTGTGATTACAAGGTTTATGGAGCATTGTAATAACAAGGTTGTGGACCGTTGTGATGAAATGTGTGTGGCACATTGTTAAGAAAATCGTCATGGAGCATTGCTGTGACAAAGATATGGAGCATTGTGAAGACAAGGGTCACAGAGAATTGTGATGAAATGTTCAAGGAGCATTGTGGTTACAAAGGTCACAGAGCCTTGTAATTATGCGGGCATGGAACATTGTAATGACAAATGTTATGAAGCATTGTGATGACTGGAGTCACGGACCATTGTGATGACAGGGGTCATGGAGCATTGTGATGACATGTGTCATGGAGCATTGTGCTGACAAGCGCATGGAGCATTGTGATGACAAGCGTCATGGAGCATTGTGCTGAGAAAGGCATAGAGCATTGTGATGACAAGGGTCAAAGAGCATTGTGATGAAAAGTTCATGGAGCATTGTGGTTAAAAAGGTCACAGAGACTGTTGATGACGAGGGCATGGACCATTGTGATGACAAAGGTCATGAAGCATTGTGATGACTGGAGTCACAGAGCACTGTGATGACAGGGGTCATGGAGGATTGTGATAACAAGGGCAAGGAGCACTGTGATGACAAGGGCATGGAACATTGGTCTTATAAGTTTCATGGATTATTGTGATGACAGTTGGAATTGCACATTGTGATGACAAGGGCATGGAGCCTACTGATGACCAGGTCATGCAGTATTGTGAAGACAGGTGTCAGGGAGCATTGTGAAGACATATTTAATGGCCCATTGTGATGACAATGGCATGGAGCATTGTGATGCCAAGTGTCATGGAGGATTCTGTTGACAAAGGTAATGGAGCATTCTGATGACAAGGGTCAGGGAGCATTGTGCTGACAAGTGCATGGAGAATTGTGATGACAAGGGTCATGGAGCATTCTGATGACAAACTTGTGGAGTATTTTGATGACAATGGCATGGAACATTGTGAAGAAAACGGCATGGGGCATTGTGTTGAAAGAGGCATGGAGCCTTTTCGTGACAGGGTTCAAGGAGCATTCTGATGACAAGTGTCAGGGAGCATTGTGATGACAAGTGTATTGAGCATTGTGATGACAAAGGTCATGGAGCATTGTGATGACAAGTCATGGAGCATTTTGATGACAAGGGCATGGTGCAGTGTGATGAGAAGTTCAGGGAGAATTTTGATGACCGGGTCATGCAGCAATTTGATGAAAAGTGTAATGGAACCTTTCGATGCCAGGGGTTATAGAACATTGTGATGTCAGGGGTCTTGCAGCTTTGGGATGAAACGGATAATGGAGGATTTTGATGGCAGGTGTCATGGAACATTGTGATGTTAAGGGGATGTAGCAGTGTGATGACAGAGTCATGGATCATTGTGATTACAGGGGTGAGGGAGTATTATGATGACTAGTGATGGAACACTGTGATATCTCTTCTGAGAGAGCATTTTTATGAGAAGGGCATGGAGCATTGTGATTACAAGGTTTATGGAGCATTGCAATAACAAGGCTGTGGACCGTTGTGATGAAATATGCGTGGCATATTGTGAAGACAATGGTCATGGATCATTGTTCTGACAAAGACATGGAGGATTGTGATGGCAAGTATCACAGAGCACTGTGATGAAAATTTCATGGAGCATTGCGGTTACAAAGGTCACAGAGCTTTGTGATGACGTGGGCATGGACCACTGTGATGACAAACGTTATGAAGAATTGAGATTCCTGGAGTCACGGAGCATTGTGATGACAGGGGTCATGGAGCATTGTAATGACGTGTCATGGAGCATTGTGCTGACAAGCGAATGGAGCATTGTGATGACAAGGGTCATGGAGCATTGTGCTGAGAAAGGCATAGAGCATTGTGATGACAAGGGTCAAAGAGCATTGTGATGAAAAGTTCATGGAGCATTGAGGTTAAAAAGGTAACAGAGACTGTTATGACGAGGTCATGGAAAACTGATGACAAAGGTCATGAAGCATTGGGATGACTGGAGTTATGGAGCAGTGTGATGACAGGGGTCATGGACATTTGTGATAACAAGGGCATGGAGCATTGTGATGACAAAGGACTGGAGCATTGGTCTAATAAGTTTCATGGATTATTGCGATGACAGTTGGAATGGTGCATTGTGATGACAAGGGCATGGAGCATTGTGATGACCTGGTCATGCAATATTGTTAAGAAAAGTGTCAGGGAGCATTGTGATGACATATGTAATGGCCCATTGGGATGACAATGGCATGGAGCATTGTGATGCCAAGTGTCATGGAGGATTCTGATGACAAATGTAATGGAGCGTTTTGATGACAATGGCTTGGAGCATTGTGATGACAAGGGTGAGGGAGCATTGTGCTGACAAGTGCATGGAGAATTGCGATGACAAGGGTCATGGAGCATTCTGATGACAAGCTTGTGGAGTATTTTGATGACAATTGCACGGAACATTGTGATGAAAACGGCATGGGGCATTGTGATGAAAAAGGCATGGAGCCTTTTCGTGACAGCGTTTAAGGAGCATTCTGATGACAAGTGTCAGGGAGAATTGTGATGACAAGTGTATTGAGAATTGTGATGACAAAGGTCATGGAGCATTGTGATAAAAAGGGCATGGAGTATTGTGGTGACAGGCATCATGGAGCGTTGTGATGACAAGTTTTATGGAACATTGTGATCACAAGGGTTTGGAGCATTGTGATGACAGAGGTCATGGATCATTTTGATTTCAAGGAGCATGGAGCATTGTGATGACAAGGGCATGAAGCAATGTGATCCCAAGGTTCATGGAGGATTGTGATGACAATGGAAATGGAGTATTGTGATGACAAGCGCATAGAGCATTGTAATGACAAGGTCATGTAGCATTTTGCTGACAATGGCATGGAGCATTGTGATGACACGTGTCATGGCTCACTGTGATGACAAGCGTCAAGGATAATTGTGAATACAGGGTTAATGGAGCACTGGGATGACAAGGGCATGGATCATTGTGAGGATAAGGGTCATGGAGCACTGGGCTGAAAATGTTCATGGAGTGTTGTGATGACAGGGGTCATGGAGCATTGTGATGACTAGGGAATGGAGCATTGTGATTACAAGTGCCCCGGATCATTGTGTTGTCAGGTGTCATGGAGTGTTGTGATGACAGTGGTCATGGAGCATTGTGATGATATTGGCCATGGAGCATTGTGATGAGTAGGTCGTGGAGCACTGGGCTGAAAATATTCATGGATTATTGTGATGACAGGTGTCATGGAGCATTGTGATGACAAGGGATTGGAGCATGGTGATGACAAGGTCCTGGAGCACTGTGATGAGAAGACCATGGAGACTTGTGATGACAATTCTCATGGAGCATTCTGATGAAAATTGGCATGGAGCATTGTGATTACAGGTGTCTTGGTGCATTGTGATGATGAAGGCATGGAGCATGGTGATGAGAAAACCAAGGAGCATTCTGATGACATGCGTCATGGAGTTTTGTGATGACAAGGGCATGGAGCTTTGTGATTACAGGGATCTTGGAGCACGGGTTCACCCCTCCAGCATATTTCCTAACAATCTCCTCACTTGGGGATATCAGCACCGTCAACATCCTCTTGCACACAGTTTGGAATCTGTCCAGAGGATGAAGCGGAAGGATGAGAAAAATTTAGAGACAAGTCTTAGTTGTTTGGACAGGCACATGCCACTCTAATTTCCAATCTGGAAGACAAATTCATCAAAGGCTAGAATTGCCCACGGAAACAGAATAGGTCTAGAGGAAATCCCGCTGTTTTGTGTCCAGTTTCCAAAAACACAAGTTGAAAAATGGAACTCAGGGGCACTAAAATTCATGAAACTGCAGAGTTGAAAATATCTATTGTTGAAAAATGTCTTGAGGTAAGTCACAGAAAAGGAATTGTAAGCAAGGGGGTGTGGCAGGAAACAGATTTGAAGAGGTAGAAAGGACTCCCCATTAAAGCACAAGAAAAGGGGCTGAACATCGCCAATGATGCTCTTGGCCCAAAAGGGCGTATGCATTTTTTCTGAATATATTCAAGTAAAGGCCATACACACTTTTTATCCAACCAAACAGGTGGGCACTGGAAATCAACACTACAAAATGTATCACTTCACATCAGTCAGAAGGGTCATCCACATAAAGTGTAAACACGAGAAATGCAGGACAGGGTGAGGAGAAAAGGAAGCCCTGTGAGGCTGATTGTTGAAATGTAATTTGCCAATGGCCACTCTGGAGAAGTGTATTGTGTTTGCTAAAACATCTAAAAGATGAGCTACAGAGCATAGGGCACTTGCACTCATGGGCGTATATACCTTGGGAAAAACAAAAATGGACAGAAAACAGGCACCCCAACGTTTACCACCTCTCTGATAAAAAGGGCCTCCACTTGGATATAACCTAAATGTCCCTGGAAGGATAAAATGGATAAAAGAGATGGGGTACTCATGTAGAGTGGAATATTACTCATCCCGAAATCAATGAAATAAGGCCATTTGGAACAACTCTGGAGGAGTTACATACGATCATTCTAAGTGACATATGTCAGAAAGAAAAAGACACATATCATAAGATGTCACTTAAAGGTGGAATCAAAAATGGCTACACAGGAAATAAACTACAAAACAGAAACATAGTCAAATATGTAGAAAATAGACATAAGGCTGCTAAATGGGAAAGGTGGGGAATGGTGAGGTATTATCCAGGAGGTTGAAATTAGCAAATATACCATTCCAAGTACCAAATTGAATAACTGACAAGGCCTACACGGTACCGCAAAGAACTGCACTCAGCCCACTCAAGTCACTGGACAATAATACATATGACTCGTAAGCATCTGAAAAATAATTTATTGTTGCCTCACAGTACATGAATCAAGTGGATGTACAGCAGCAAAAAAAAGAGCTTTGAAAATCAGCTGTAACCAATACAAAAATAAATTTAAAAATATTTATAAAAACGGTGAGACAGACAAAAATTCTTACAACTTTTGTTGAAGGGCTACGATGTAACATGGATTGAACACATGTAGACCCACAGCAGGATGATATATAAGGCTGGAAGCTATGCACGCTAAGAGATGTTAGAGAGGCTGGGTGAGGAAATGCAGACCTTTTAAAGTAATACTGCCTGGTACCCATTACATGGGTCGCAAATCGGCAGGTTCAAGGGAATCTTCTGACAGTGAAAACATGCCTGTGAAACCGAGATGAATGTACACCATGTGCTCAGGAAAGGTGTCTAAAATGCACCTCATTTTTGATCTCCTGGTGCTGGGGTTCGCCATTCCAGCCACATTATTAACAATCTCCCCTCTTGGAGAATCAGCACCTTTAACCTCCTGTTTCACACAGTTTTCAATTTGTGCAGAGGATAAATGAGAAGAGGGGGGACCAATGAGAGATTAGCTGTAGGAGTTTTGACAGGCACATATCACTCTAATTTTCCATTAGGAAGAAGAATTAACCAAAAGCTCAGCCTGCCTCCTCAGAACCAGAATAGGGCCAGAAGCAATCCAATGGTTTGGCGGCGAGCTCACAATAAAAGCGAGTTGTAAAATGGAGCTCAGGAGCAGAGAATTCAAAGAACTGCAACGATATAAATGATAACCAACGTCCAAAAATATATTCATGTAAGGCAACGAAGAGGATCTGAATGAGAGGCAGAATTGCAGGAAACAGATTTCAAAAGGTAGATTGTACTCACATTTAAAGCATATGAAAAGCAGCAGAATTTCTAAAATGATGCAGTTGGGCAAAAGGGTGTATGCCTTTTTTTCGTGAATATTTTCAGGAAAAATACACATACAGAGTTTTTGGCCAACCAAGCAAGCGGGAAATGCAAATCCGCACAACAAAGAAGTCTCAATTTCCACTGCTCAGAAAGGCCATCCAAAAAATGTGTATAAACCAGAAATGCTGGAGAGGCCATGGAGAACAGGGAGACTAGTCACGCTGATGGGTGGGGTATAAATATCCATGAGCTACTCTGAAGAAGTGTATGCTGTTTCCTAAAACATTTAAATACAAAGCCCCCGAGCAAAGGGGACTTCAACTCATGGACATATAACTTGGGAAGACTAAATATCGACAACACATAGGCACCCCAAAGTTTAGGGCTGCTCTGCATACAAGAACCTCAACTTCGGTACACGTAAAATATCCCAGGAAAAAGAGAAATGCATAAATTACTTGTGGTAATTTTGTACAACGGAATATCACTCAGACGTGAAATCAATGTCATAAGGCCAGTAGCAGCATAAAGAGTGGATTTAGGTATGATGATTCTAAGTGAAATTAGTCACACAGAAAAATAATCTATTCATAAGATATCACTTACAGAGGGAATGTCAACATCACAACACATGAACTGAATTAAGAAAGAGAACAGAGTCTCACATTTAGAAAACACTCTTATGCCTCCTTAAGGGGAAAGGAGAGGTGGGGTGATGCATAAAACCAGAGTTTGATATTAGCACAGGTACCATTCCATAAACCAAATAGAGAACAGACGAGACCTACCCCTTCCTCAGTGAACGGGACTCAAACTCCCTATTCCTCGCAGAGGAATATATCTGACTAGTGAGAATCTTAAAACCTATGTATTGATGTGTCTTCATAAGGGAATCAAGTGTGTCTAGACTGGCATAAACACGTCAGTGAAAATCAGCTCAACCCCATTATAAAAATGAATTTCAAAAACAAACAACAAAACAGCGAAATTCTTACACAATTCCTTCAGGGATTCTGATGAAACCGGGAATGACCCTATCTGTAAAGACAGCTGGATGAGACATAAGGCTGAACACTTGGGACTGAGAGGACTGGTGAGATTGGGAGAGAAAATGCAGACCCTTTAAAGTAGTAATGCATGCCACGATTCCATGGATACCAAATCTCCAGGTAGTAGGGAATATCACTACAGTTATAACATGTATGGGAAACCTAGAGAATGGACACCCTGTGATGGTGAAAGGTTTCTAAAAGTCTCCTAATTTTTCCTATCCTTGTGCTCCAGTTTGGCATTCCAACTGCTTTACTATCAATCTCCCAACTTAGGAGAGCCAGCCCCTATAACCTCCTGGTTCACACAGTTTGCTAATTGTGCAGAGGATGAAAGGGAAGAGGGAGAACCAATCAGAGAGTAGATGTAGGCTTTTGGACGGGCACATGTCACTCTAAATTCCCGTCAGGAAGAAGAATTAACCAAAGCCTCAGCCACCTGCAGGGAACAGTATAGCCAACCCTGGAACCAGTATAGGTCCTGAAGCAAAATTGTGGATTTGCAGTCAGCTCCCAAAAATGGGATTTGAAAATTGGAGCTCACGGGCACAGCAATTCACAAACCTACAGTTATAAAGGACTACTGTCTTCCAAAAATCTGTTGAGGGAAGGCAACGAAGCTGACTTGAAAATGAGGCAGAATTGCATAAAACATATTTCAAGAGGTAAATTGTAATCGCCTTTAAAGCACAGGAAAAGCATCACAACTTCGACAATGATGCACTTGGCCAAAAAGGGCGTATGCGTTTTCTCCTGAATATATTCAGGAGAAAATGCATACGACCTTTTTGGACAATCAAGCAAGCGCGCAATGCAAATCCACACTACAAAGAATTGTCACATCCCACGGGTCAAAAGGGACATCCGAAAATCTGTAAAAACCAGAAAGGCAAGAGGGAGATGCCAAGGGCATGAAGCAATATGATCCAAAGTGTCATGAAGGACTGTGATGACAAGCGCATGGAGCATTGTGATGACAAGATTATGTAGCATATTGCTGACAAAGGCATGGAGCATTGTGATGACAAGGTTCATGGAGCACTGTGATGACAAGCGTCACGGAGCATTGTGATTACAGGGGTCATGGAGCATTGGGATGACAAGGGCATGGAGCATTTTGATGACAAGAGTCCCGGATCATTGTGTTGTCAGTGTTCATGGATCGTTGTGATGACAGGAGTCATGGAGAATTGTGATGAGAGGGGTCATGGAGCATTGTGATGAGAAGGTCAAGGAGCATTGGGCTGAAAACGTTCATGGAGTATTGTGATGACAGGGGCCATGGAGGCTTGTGATGACAAGGTACTGGAGCATTGTGATGAGAAGACCATGGAGACTTGTGATGACAAGTCTCATGGAATATTCTGATGAAAAGGGGCATGGAGCATTGTGATTACAGGGGTCTTGGGGCATTGTGATGACAAGGGCATGGAGCATTGGGATGAGATGGCCATGGAACGTTCTGATGACATGCATCATGGAGCTTTGTGATGAAAAGGGCATGGAACATTGTGATGAAAAAGTCATGGAGCCTTGTCATGACAGGGTTCAAGGAGCATACTGAGGACAAGTGTCAGGGAGCATTGTGATGACAAGTGTATTGAGCATTGTGATGAAAAAGGTCATGGAGCATTGTGATGAGAAGACCATGGATAATTGTGATGACGAGCGTCATGGGGCGTTGTGATGATAAGTGTTATGGAACATTTTCATCAGAAGGATTTGGAGCATTGTGATGACAGAGATCATGGAGCATTTTGATTTCATTGTGATGACAATAGCATGAAGCATTTTGATGATGGGCATGGTGCATTGTGATGACCGGGTTCATGGATCATTGAGATGAAAAGGGGCATGGAGCATTGTGATTACAGAGGTCTTGGAGCATTGTGATAAGAAGGGTCATGGAGCCTTGTGATGACAAGGCCATGGAACATCGTGATGGCAGGGGTCATGGAGCACTGTTATGACAGGGTTAATGGAGAATTGTGATGGCAAGGGCATGGAACATTGTGATGAGAAGTCCATGGAGCCTTCTGATGACATGCGTCATGGAGCTTTGTGATGACAAGGTCATGGAGCAATGTGATGAGAGCGTTCATGGAGCATTGTGATAACAATAACATTGAGCATTTTGATGAAAAGTTCATGGAGCATTGTGGTGACAAATTTCACAAAGCCTTGTGATGATAAGGGCATTGACTTTTGTGGTGACACACGTCATGGAGTCTTGTGATGACGGGACACACGGAGCATTGTGATGACTGGGGTCATTTAGCATTGTGATGACAGGAGCATGGAGCATTGGTCTGACAAGTTTCATGGATAATTGTGTTGACAGTGGGCATGGCACACTGTGATGAAAATGGCATGGAGCATTGTGATGACAAGGTCATGGAGTATTGTGAAGACAGGTGTCAGGGAGCATTGTGATGGCATATTTCATGTTCCATTGTGATGACAATGGCATGGAGCATTGTGATGCCGAGTGTTATGGAGGATTGTGATGACAAAGGTAATGGAGCATTGTGATGACAAAGGCATGGAGCTTGCTATGACAGGGGTCATGGGACATTGCGATGACAAGTGCATGGAGAATTGTGATGACAAGAGCATGTAACATGGGGATGAGAACTGTCATGGAGCATTGTGATGACAAGGACCTGGAGAATTGTGATGACAAGGGACATGGAGCATTGTGATGACCAGGGCATGGAGCATTGTTATGGCAAGACCGTGGAGCACTGTGATGAGAAGACCATGGATAATTCTGGTGACGAGCATCATGGAGCACTGTAATGACAAGGGGCATGGAGCATTGTGGTGATAGGTCTCATGGAGCATTGTGATGACCGGGGTCATGGAGCATTGTGATGACAAGGGTCATGGAGTATTCTGATGACAAGCTTGTGCAGTATTGTGATGACAAAGCATTTAACACTGTGATGGGAAGTGTCATGGAACATAGTGATGCCAAGAACGTGGAGAATTGTGATGAAAGGGAACATAGAGCATTGTGATGACCAGGGCATGGAGCATTGTGATGGCAAGACCGTGGAGCACTGTGATGAGAAGACCATGGATAATTGTGATGACGAGCGTCATGGAGCGCTATAATGACAAGTGGCATGGAGCATTGTGATTACAGGGGTCTTGGAGCATTGTGATGACAAGGGCATGGAGCATTGTGAAGAGAAGGCCATGAAGCATTCTGATGAATGTGTCATGGAGCACTGTGATGACAAGTGCATGGAGCATTGTGATTACAGTTGTCTTGGAGCATTGTGATGAAAAGGGCATGGATCATTGTGATGAAAAAGGCATGGAGCCTTGTCATGACAGTGTTCAAGGAGCATACTGACGACAAGTGTCAGGGAGCATTGTGATGACAAGTGTATTGAGCATTGTGATGACAAAGTTTATGGAGCATAGTGATGAGAAGACCATGGATAATTGTGATTATGAGCATCATGGTGTGTTGTGATGAGAAGTGTTATGGAACATTGTGATCCCAACGGTTTGGAGCATTGTGATGACAGAGGTCATGGAGCATTTTGATTTCATTGTGAGGAAAATAGCCTGAAGCATTATGATAATGGGCATGGTGCATTGTGATGATATTATTCATGGAGCTTTGAGATGAAAAGGGGCATGGAGCATTGTTATAAAATGTGTCTTGGAGCATTGTGATGAGAAGTCCATGGAACATTCTAATGACATGAGTCATGGAGCTTTGTGATGACAAGGGCATGGAGCATTGTGTTTACAGGGGTCTTTGGACATTGTGATGACAAGTGTCATGGAGCCTTGTGAATGACAAGGCCGTGGAACTTTGTGATGGCAGGGGTCATGGAACATTGTTATGACAGGTGTAATGGAGCATTGTGATGAGAAGGACAGGAAGCATTGGTGTGAAATGTTTCATGGATTACTGTGATGAGAGTGGGCATGGAGCATTTTGATTACAAGGGTCTTGGAGCACTGTGATGGCAAGGGCATGGAGCATTGCGGTGACAGGGCCATGGAACATTCTGATGACATGCGTCATGTAGCTTTTTGATGAAAAGGGCATGGAGTATTTTGATTAGAGGGTTCGTGGAGCATTGTGATGACAAGTGTCATGGTGCCTTGTGATGACAAGGCCGTGGAACATTGTGATGGCAGGTGTCATGGAGCATTGTTATGACAGAGGTAAAGGAGCATTGTGATGAGAAGGGCATGGAGCATTGGTCTGAAATGTTTAATGGATTATTGTGATGAGAGTGGGCATAGAGCATTGTGATGATAAGGGCATGGAACACTGTGATACATGGGTCATGGAGGATTGTAATGACAGGGCATGGCGCATCGTGATGAGAAGGGCATCGAGCATTGTGATGACAAGTGTCATGGAGGTTTGTGATGACAAGGGCATGGAGCAATGTGATGAGAGGTTTCATGAAGCATTTTGATGACAATGACATGGAGCATTGTGATGCCAAGGGTCATGGCGCTTTGTGATGACAAAGGTCATGGAGCATTTTGATGATAAGTGCATGGTGCATTGTGATGAGAAGGGCAGGGAGTATTTTGATGACAGGGTCATGCAGCAATATGATGAAAAGTGTATTGGAACATTTTGATGACAGGGGTTATAGAATATTGTGATGTCAGGGGTCATGGAACATTGTGATGATAAAGGGATGTAGCATTGTGATGACAGGGGTCATGGGACATTGTGATTACAGGGCTGAGGGAGTATTGTGACGACTAGTGATGGAACACTGTGATATCTCTGGTGAGAGAGCATTTTGATGAGGATTGTATGGAGCATTGTGATTACAAGGTTTATGGAGCTTTGCAATGACAAGTTTCTGGACCGTTGTGATGAAAAGTGAATGGCACATTGTGATGACAAGGGTCATGGAATATTTTTCAGACAAAGGCATGGAGCATTGTGATGACAACAGTCACGGAGCATTGTGATGAAAACGGAATGGGGCATTGTAATGAAAAAGGCATGGAGCCTTTTCGTGACAGGGTTCAAGGAGCATTGTGATGACAAGTGTCAGGGAGCATTGTGATGACAAGTGTAATGAGAATTGTGATGACAAAGGTCATGGAGCATTGTGATGAAAAGGGCATGGAATTTTGTGATGACAAGCATCATGGAGCATTGTGATGACAAGTGTTATGGAACATTGGGATCACAAGGTTTTGGAGCATTGTGATGACAGAGGTCATGGATCATTTTGATTTCAAGGAGCATGGAGCATTTTGATGACAAGGGCATGAAGCAATGTCATCCCAAGGTTCATGGAGGTTTGTGATGACAATGGAAATGGAGTATTGTGATGACAAGCACATAGAGCATTGTAATGACAAGGTCATGTACCATTTTGCTGACAAAGTCATGGAGCATTGTGATGACGTGTCATGGAGCACTGTGATGACAAGTGTCATGGAGCATTGTGAATACAGGGGTCATGGAGCATTGGGATGACAAGGGCATGGATCATTGTGATGACAAGGGTCATGGAGCATTGGGCTGTATATGTTCATGGAGTATTGTGATGACGGGGTCATGGAGCATTGTGATGACAGAGGTCATGAAGCATTTTGATTTCATTGTGCTGACAATATCCAGAAGCATTATGATGATGGGCATGATGCATTGTGATGACAGGGTTCATGGAACATGGAGATGAAAAGGGGCATGGAGCATTGTGATTACAGAGGTCTTGGAACACTGTGATGACAAGGGCATGGAGCATTTTGATGAGAAGGCCATCGAACATTCTGATGACATGTGTCATGGAGCTTTGTGATGACAAGGGAATAGAGCATTGTGATTACAGGGGTCTTGGAGCATTGTGATGACAAGTGACATGGAGCATTGTGATGACAAGGCCATGGAACATCGTGATGGAAGGGGTCATGGAGCATTGTTATGACAGGGGTAATGGAGCATTGTGATGAGAAGGGCATGGAGCATTGTGATTACAAGGTTTATGGAGCAATACCATGACAAATTTGTGCACCGTTGTAATGAAAAGCGCGTAGCACATTGTGATGACAATGTTCATGGAGCATTTTTCTGACAAAGGCATGGAGCATTTTGATGACAAGGATTACGGAGCATTGTGATGAAAAGTTCATGGAGCATTGTGGTTATAAAGGTCACAGTGCATTGTGCTGACGTGGGCATAGACCATTGTGATGACAAATGTTATGAAGCATTGTGATGACTGGAGTCACTGAGCATTGGGATGACAAGGGCATGGATCATTGTGATGACAAGGGCATGGAGCATTTTGGTGACAGGGGCATGGAGCATTGGTCTGAGAAGTTTCTTAGATTATTGTGATGACAGTGGACATGGTGCATTGTGATGACAAGGGCATGGGTTATTGTGATGAGAAGGTCATGGATTATTGTGAAGACAGGTGTCAGGGAGCATTGTGCTGACATATGTCATGGTCCATTGCAATGACAATGTCAGGGAGCATTGTGATGCCAAATGTAATGGAGGATGTTGATGACAAATATAATGGAGCATTGTGATGACTAGGGCTTGGAGCATTATGATGACAAGGGCCGTTGAGAATTTTCATGACAAGGTCGTGAAGCATTGTGATGACAAGTCCTGGACCATTGTGATGAGAAATCCATAGAGAGTTGTGATGACAAGTCTCATGGAGCATACTGATGAAAAGAGGCATGGAGCATTGTGATTACAGGGGTCTTGGAACATTGTGATGACAAGGGCATGGAGCATTGTGTTTAAAGGGGTATTGGTGCATTGTGATGAAAAGGGCATGGATCATTTTGATGAAAAAGGCATGGAGCCTTGTCATGACAAGGTTCAATGAGCATACAGACAACAAGTGTCAGGGAGCATTTTGATGACAAGTGTATTGAGCATTGTGATGACAACGGTCATGGAGCATTGTCATGAGAAGTCCATGGATAATTGTGATGACGAGCATCATGGGGCACTGTGAGGACAAGTGTTATGGAACATTGTGATCACAAGGGTTTGGAGCATTGTTATGACTGAGATCTTGGAGCATTTTGATTTCATTTTGATGACAGTAGCATGAAGCATTATGATGATGGGCATGGTGCATTTTGATTACAGGGTTCATGGATCATTGAGATGAAAAGGGGAATGGAGCATTGTGATTACAGAGGTCTACGAGGACTTTGATGAGAAGGGTCATGGAGCCTTGTGATGACAAGTCCACGGAACATCGTGATGGCAGGGGTCATGGAGCATTGTTATCACAGGGGGAATGGAGCACTGTGACGGCAAGGGCATGGAGCATTGTGATGAGAAGGCCATGGAGCATTCTGATGACGTGTCATGGAGCTTTGTGAAGACAATGGCATGGAGCAATGTGATGAGAGTGTTCATGGAGCATTGTGATGACAATGACATGGAGCATTGTGATGCCAAGGGTAATAGATCTATGTGATGCCAAAGTCATGGAGCATTTTGATGACAAGGGCGTTGTGCATTGTGATGAGAAGGACAGGGAGCATTGTGATGACAGGGTCATGGAGCAATTTGATGAAAAGTTTCATGGAACATTATGATGACAGTGTTTATGGAACATTGTGATGACAGGGGTCATGGAGCATTATGATGAAAAGGGTCATGGAGCATTTTGATGAAAGGGGTTATGGAACATTGTGATGTCAGGGGTCATCGAACATTTTGATGATAAGTGCATGTAGCATTGTGATGACAGGAGTCATGGAACACTGTGATAACAAGGGTGAGGGAGTATTGTGACGAATAGTGATGTAACATTGGGATATCTGTGGTGAGAGAGCATTTTGATGAGAAGTGCATGGAGCATTGTGATGACAACGTTTATGGAGCATTGTGATGACAAGATTGTGGAGCACTGTGATGACAAACTCATGGTGCATTGTGATGACATGTGTCATGGAGCATCATGCTGAGAAGCGCATGGAGCATTGTGATGACAAAGGTCATGGAGCATTGCGCTGAGAAAGGCATAGAGCATTGTGATGACAAGGATCAAAGAGCTTTGTGATGACAAGTCTCATGGAGCATACTGCTGAAAAGGGGCATGGAGCATTGTGATTACAGGGGTCTTGGAGCACTGTAATGAAATGTGCATGGAGTATTTTGATGAGAAGTCCATGGAACATTCTGATGACATGTGTCATGGAGCTTTGTGATGACAAGGGCATGGAGCATTGTGATTACAGGGGTCTTGGAGCACTGTGATGACAAGTGTCACGGAGCCTTGTGATGACTAGGCCGTGGAACACTGTGATGACAGGAGTTATGGAGCATTGTTATGACCGGGGTAATGGAGCATTGTGATGAGAAGGGCATGGAATATTTGTCTGAAATGTTTTATGGATTATTTTGATGAGAGTGGGCATGGAGCATTGTGATGACAAGGGCACAGAACACTGTGATACATGGGTCATGCAGGATTGTAATGACTTGGGCATGGAGCATTGTGATGAGAAGGGCATCGAGCATTGTGATGACAAGTGTCATGGAGCTTTGTGATGACAAGGGCATGGAGCATTGTGATGAGAGGGTTCATGGAACATTGTGATGACAATGACATGGACCAATGTGATGCCAAGGGTCATGGAGCTTTGTGATGACAAGTCATGGAGCATTTTGATGACAAGGGAATGGTGCATTGTGATGAGAAGTGCAGGGAGCATTTTGATGACCGGGTCATGCAGCAATTTGATGAAAATTGAAATGGAACATTTTAATGGCAGGGGTTATAGAATATTGTTATGTCAGGGTTCTTAGAACTTTGGGATGAAAAAGGTCATGGAGCATTTTGATGACGGGTGTTATGGAACACTGTTATGTCAGGGGTCATGGAACATTGTCATGATAAGGGGATGTAGCATTGTGATGACAGGGTTCATGGAACATTGTGATTACAGGGGTGTGGGAGTATTGTGATGACAAGTGATGGAACATTGTGATATCTCTGGTGAGAGAGCATTTTGATGAGATGTGCATGGACCATTGTGATTAAAAAGTTTATGGAGCATTGCAATGATAAGGTTGTGGAACTTTGTGATGACAATGGTCATGGAGCATTGTTCTCACAAAGAAATGGAGCATTGTGATGACAAGGGTCCCAGTGAATGGTGATGAAATTTCATGGAGCATTGTGTTTACAAATGTCACAGAGCTTTGTGATGACGCGGGCATGGACCATTGTGATGACAAACGTTATGAAGCATTGTGATGACTAGAGTCAAGGGGCATTCTGATGACAGGGGTCATGGAGCATTGTGATGACAAGGGCATGGAGTATTGTGATGACAGGTAATGGAGCATTGGTCTGACAAATTTCATAGATTATTGTGATGACAGTGGGCATGGTGCATTGTGATGACAAGGGCATGGAGCATTGTGATGAGAAGGTCATGGAGTATTGTGAAGACAGATGTCAGGGAGCATTGTGATGACATATGTCATGGTCCATTCCATGACAATGGCATGGAGCTTTGTGATGCCAAATGTAATGGAGGATTGTGATGACAAATAATATGGAGCATTGTGATGATTAGGGCTAGGAGCATTATGATGACAAGGGGATTGAGAATTTTCATGACAATGTCGTGAAGGATTGTGCTGACAAGGTCCTGGAGCATTGTGATGACAAAACTATGGAGTCTTGTGATGACAAGTCTCATGGAGCATACTGATGAAAAGGGGCATGGAGCATTGTGGTTACAGGGGTCATGGAACATTGTGATGACAAGGGCATGGAACATTGTGAGGAGAAGACCAAGGAGCATTCTGATGGCATGCGTCATTGAGCTTTGTGATGACAAGGGCATGGAGCATTGTAATTACATGGGTCTGGGAGCATTGTGATGAAAAGGGCATGGATCATTGTGATGAAAAAGGCATGGAGCCTTGCCATGACAGAGTTCAAGGAGCATACAGACAACAAGTGTCAGGGAGCATTTTGATGACAAGTGTATTGAGCATTGTGATGACAATGGTCATGGAGCATTGTGATAAGAAGACCATGGGTAATAGTGATGACGAGCGTCATGTGGCATTGTGATGACAAGTGATATGGAATATTGTGATCACAAGGGTTTGGAGCATTGTTATGACAGAGGTCATGGAGCATTTTGATTTCATTGTGATGACAATAGCATGAAGCATTATGATGATGGGCATGGTGCATTGTGATGACAGGGTTCATGGAACATTGAGATGAAAAGGGGCATGGAGCAATGTGATTACACTGTTCTTGGAGTGTTGTGATGAGAAGGGTCATGGAGCCTTGTGATGACAGGGCCACGGAACATCGTGATGGCAGGAGTCATGGAGCATTGTTATGACAGGTGTAATGGTGCATTGTGATGGCGAGCGCATAGAGCATTGTGATGAGAAGGCCATGGAGCATTCTGATGACATGTGTCATGGAGCTTTGTGAAGACAAGGGCATGGAGCACTGTGATGACAATGACATGGAGCATTGGGATGCCAAGGGTCATGGATCTTTGTGTTGACAAAGGTCTTGGAGCAATTTGATGGCAAGGGCTTTGTGCATTGTGATGAGAAGGGCAGGGAGAATTGTGATGACAGGTTCATGGAGCAGTTTGATGAAAATTGTCATGGAACATTTTGATGACAGGCATTATGGAACATTGTGATGTCAGGGGTCATCGAACATTGTGATGATAAATTCTTGTAGCATTGTGATGACAGGAGTCATGGAATATTATGATGACAAGGGTGAGGGCGGATTGTGACAAATAGTGATGGAGCATTGTGATATCAGTGGTGAGAGAGCATTTTGATGAGAAGTGAATGGAGCATTATGATGACAATATTTATGGAGCCTTGTGATGAGAAAATTGTAGAGCACTCTGATGACAAGCACATGGTGCATTGTAATGACATGTGTCATGGAGCATTGTGCTGACAAGCGCATGAAGCATTGTGATGACAAAGGTCATGGAGCATTGTGCTGAGAAAGGAATAGAGCATTGTGATGACAAGGGTCAAAGAGCATTGTGATGAAAAGTTCATGGAACATTGTGGTTAAAATGGTCACAGAGACTGTTGATGACGAGGGCATGGACCATTGTGATGACAAAGGTCATGAAACATTGTGATGAATTTAGTCACGGAGCATTGTGATGACAGGGGTCAGGGAACATTGTGATAACAAGGGCATGGAGCATTGTGATGACAAGGGCATGGAACATTAGTCTAATAAGTTCCATGGATTGTTGCGATGAGAGTTGGAATGGCGCATTTTGATGACAAGGGCATGGAGCATTGTGATGACCAGGTCATGCAGTATTGTGAAGACAGGAGTCAGGGAGCATTGTGATGACATATGTAATGGCCCTTTGTGATGACAATGGCATGGAGCATTGTGATGCCAAGTGTCATGGAGGATTCTGATGACAAAGGTAATGGAACATTGTGATGACAATGGCTTGGAGCATTGGGATGACATGGGTCAGGAAGCATTGTGCTGACAAGTGCATGGAGAATTGTGATGACAAGGGTCATGGAGCATTCTGATGACAAGCTTGTGGAGTATTTTGATGACAATGCCATGGAGCTTTGTGATGAAAACGGCATGGGGCATTGTGATGAAAAAGGCATGTAGCCTTTTCGTGACAGGGTTCAAGAAGCATTCTGACGACAATTGGCAGGGAGCATTGTGATGACAATGTATTGAGCATTGTGATGAAAAGGGCATGGAGTATTGTGATGACAGGCATCATGGAGCGTTGTGACGACAAATGCTATGGAACACTGTGATCACAAGTGTTTGGAGCATTGTGATGACAGAGGTCATGGATCATTTTGATTTCAAGGAGCATGGAGCATTGTGATGACAATGGCATGAAGCAATGTGATCCCAAGGTTCATGGAGGATTGTGATGACAATGGAAATGGAGTATTGAGATGACAAGCGCATAGAGCATTATAATGACAAGGTCATGTAGCATTTTGCTGACAAAGGCATGGAGCATTGTGATGACATGTGTCATGGAGCACTGTGATGACAAGCGTCACAGAGCATTGTAAATACAGGTGTCATGGAGCATTGGGATGACAAGGGCATGGGCCATTGGGATGACATGTGTCATGGAGCACTTGGCTGAAAATGTTCATGGATTATTCTGATGACACAGGTCATGGAGCATTGTGATGACTAGGGAATGGAGCATTGTGATGACAAGAGTCCCGGATCATTGTGTTGTCTGTTGTCATGGATTGTTGTGATGACAGTGGTCATGGAGCATTGTGATGACAAGGGAATGGAGCATGGGGTTGACAAGGTCCTGGAGCACTGTTATGAGAAGACCATGAAGAGTTGTGATGACAAGTCTCATGGAGCATTCTGAAGAAAAGGGGCCAGGAGCATTGTGATTTCAGGGGTCCTGGAGCATTGTGATGACTAGGGCATGGAGCATTGTGACGAGAATGCCATGGTGCATTCTGATGACATGCGTCATGGAGTTTTTTGATGACAAGGGCATGGAGCATTGTGATTACAGGGGTCTTGGAACATTGTGATGACAAGGGCATGGATCATTGTGAGGAGAAGAACAAGGAGCATTATGATGGCATGCGTCATTGAGCTTTGTGATGACAATGGCATGGAGCATTGAGATTACATGGGTCTTGGAGCATTGTGATGAAAACGGCATGGAGAATTGTTCTAATAAGTTTCATGGATTATTGTGATGAAAGTTGGAATGGCGCATTGTGATGACAAGGGCATGGAGAATTGTGATGACCAGGTCATGCATTATTGTGAAGAGAGTTGTCAGGGAGCATTGTGATGACATATGTAATGGCCCAATGTGATGACAATGGCATGGAGCATTGTGATGCCAAGTGTCATGGAGGAATCTGATGACAAATGTAATGGAGCATTGTGATGACAATGGCTTGGAGCATTGTGATGACAAGGGTCAGGGAGCATTGTGCTGACAAGTGCATGGAGAATTGTGATGACAATGGTCTGGAGCATTCTGATGACAAGTTTGTGGAGTATTTTATTTTTTGAATGAGTAGGTCAAAAATGTCCTCTCATCATTATTGCTTGTGCTAATTTTTTTAAAATTTTATTTTATTTTTTTGCTTTATAACAAATTTAATCAGTTATCCATATACATATGTTTCCATATCCCCTTGTGGAGTATTTTTATGAGAATGGCATGGAGCATTGTGATGAAAATGGCATGGGGCTTTGTGATGAAAAAGGCATGGAGTCTTTTCTTGACAGGGTTCAAGGAGCATTCTGACGACAAGTGTCAGGGAGCATTGTGATGACAAGTGTATTAAGAATTGTGATGACAATGGTCATGGAGCATTGTGATGAAATGTGCATGGAGTATTGTGATGACATGCATCATGGAGTGTTGTGATGACAAGTGTTATGGAACATTGTGATCACAAGGGTTTGGAGCATTGTGATGACAGAGTTCATGGATCATTTTGATTTCAAGGAGCATGGAGCATTGTGATTACAAGGGCATGAAGCAATGTGATCCCAAGGTTCATGGAGGATTGTGATGACAATGGTAATGGAGTATTGTGATGACAAGCGCATAGAGCATTGTAATGACAAGGTCATGTAGCATTTTGCTGACAAAGTCATGGAGCATTGTGATGAGAGGTGTCATGGAGCACTGTGATGACAAGCGTCACGGAGCATTGTGAATACAGGGGTCATGGAGCATTGGGATGACAAGGACATGGATCCTTGTGAAGAAAAGTGTCATGGATCTTTGGGATGAAAATGTTCATGGAGTATTTTGATGACAGGGGTCATGGAGCATTGTGATTACAGGGGTCTTGGAGCATTGTGATGACAAGAATCCTGGATCATTTTGTTGTCAGGTTTCATGGAGTGTTGTGATGACAGTGGTCATGCAGCATTGTGATGATATTGGTCATGGAGCATTGTGATGAGAAAGTCATGGAGCATAGGGCTAAAAATGTTCATGGAATATTGTGATGACAGGTGTCATGGAGCATTGTGATGACAAGGGAATGGAGCATTGTGATGACAAGGTCCTGGAGCATTGTGATGAGATGACCATGGAGACCTGTGATGACAAGTCTCATGGAGCATTCTGATGAAAAGGGGCATGGAGCATTGTGATTACAGGGATCTTGGAGCATTGTGATGACAAGGGCATGGAGCACTGTGAGGAGAAGGCCATGGAACATTCTGATGACATGCGTCATGGAGCTTTGTGATGACAATGGCATGGAGCATTGTGATTCCAAGGGTCATTGAGCTTTGTAATGACAAAGGTCATGGAGCATATTGATGCCAAGGGTGTGGTGCATTGTTATGAGAAGGGCAGGGAACATTTTGATTACAGGATCATGCAGCAATTTGATGAAAAGTGTAATGGAACATTTTGTTGACAGGGGTTATAGAACATTGTGATGCCAGGGGTCATGGAGCTTTGGGATGAAATGGGTCAAGGAGCACTTTGATGACTAGGGTTATGGAATATTGTGATGTCAGGTGTCATGGAACATTGTGCTGATAAGGGGATGTAGCATTGTGATGACAGGGGTCATGGAACATTGTGATTACAGGGGTGAGGGCGGAGTGTGATGACTAGTGATGGAACATTGTGATATCTCATGTGAGAGAGCATTTGGATGAAAAGTGCATGGAGCATTGTGATTACAATGTTTATGGGGCACAGCAATGACAAGGTTGTGGATCATTGTGATGAAAATCACATGGAACATTGTGATGACAAGGGTCATGGAACATTGTTCTGACAAAGACATGGAGCATTGTGATGACAAGTGTCACAGAGCATTGTGATGAAAAGTTCATGGAGCATTTTGGTTACAAAGGTCACAGAGCCTTGTGATGACGCGGGCATGGACCGTTGTGATGACAAACGTTATGAAGCATTGTGATGACTGGAGTCAGGGAGGGTTGTGATGACAGGGGTCATGGAGCATTTTGATGACAAGGGCATGGAGCTTTTTGATGACAGGGGCATGGAACATTGCTCTGACAAATTTTATAGATTATTGTGATGACAGTGGACATGGTGCATTGTGATGACAAGGGCATGGAGCATTGTGATGAGAAGGCCAGGGACTATTGTGAAGACAGGTGTCAGGGAGCATTGTGATGACATATGTCATGGTCCATTGCGATGACAATGGCAGGGAGCATCGTGATGCCAAATGTAATGGAGGATTGTGATGACAAATATAATGGAGCATTGTGATGACTAGGGCTTGGAGCATTATGATGACAAGGGCCATTGAGAATTTTCATGACAGCATCGTGAAACATTGTGATGACAATTTCCTGAAGCATTCTGATGAGAAAACCATGGAGCCTTGTGATGACAAGTCTCATGGAGCATACTGATGAAAAGGGGCATGGAGCATTCTGATTACAGGGGTTTTGGAACATTGTGATAACAAGGGCATGGAGCTTTGTGATGACAAGGGCATCGAGCATTGGTCTAATAAGTTCCATGGATTATTGTGATGACAGTTGGAATGGCGCATTGTGATGACAAGGGCATGGAAAATTGCGATGACCAGGTCATGCAATATTGTGAAGAGAGGTGTCAGGGAGCATTGTGATGACATATGTCATGGCCCAATGTGATGACAATGGAATGGAGCATTGTGATGCCAAGTGTCATGGAGGATTCTGATGACAAATGTAATGGAGCATTGTGATGACAATGGCTTGGAGCATTGTGATGACAAGGGTCAGGGAGCATTGTGCGGACAAGTGCATTGAGAATTGTGATGACAATGGTCATGGAGCATTCTAATGACAAACTTGTGAAGTATTTTGATGACAATGGCATGGAGCATTGTGATGAAAATGGCATGGAGCTTTGTGAAGAAAAATGCATGGAGCCTTTTCGTGACAGTGTTCAAGGAGCATTCTGACGACACGTGTCAGGGAGCATTGTGATGACAAGTGTATTGAGAATTCTGATGACAACGGTCATGGAGCATTGTGATGAAAAGGGCATGGAGTATTGTGATGACAGGCATCATGGAGCGTTGTGATGAAAAGTGTTATGGAACATTGTGATCACAAGGGTTTGGAGTATTGTGATGACAGAGGTCATGGATCATTTTGATTTCAAGGAGCATGGAGCATTGTGATGACAAGGGCATGTAGCAATGTGATCCCAAGGTTCATGGAGGATTGTGATGACAATGGAAAGGGAGTATTGTGATGACAAGCACATAGAGCATTGTAATGACAAGGTCATGTAGCATTTTGCTGACAAAGGCATGGAGCATTGTGATGACAGGTGTCATGGAGCACTGTGATGACAAGCGTCACGGAGCATTGTGAATACTTGGGTCATGGAGCATTGGGATGAGAAGGTCATGGAGCATTGTGGTGAAAATGTTCATTGAATATTGTGATGACAGGGGTCCTGGAACATTGTGATGAGAAGACCATGGAGACTTGTGATGACAAGTCTCATGGAGCATTCTGATGAAATGGGGCATGGAGCATTGTGATTACAGAGGTTTGGAGCATTGTGATGACAAGGGCATGGAGTATTGTGATGACAGGCATCATGGAGCGTTGTGATGACAAGTGTTATGGAACAATGTGATCACAAGTGTTTGGAGCATTGCGATGACAGAGGTCATGGATCATTTTGATTTCAGGGAGCATGGAGCATTGTGAAGACTAGGGCATGAAGCAATGCGATCCCTATGTTCTTGGAGGATTGTGATGACAATGGTAATGGAGTATTGTGATGACATGCGCAAAGAGCATTTTAATGACAAGATCATGTAGCATTTTGCTGACAAAGGCATGGAGCTTTGTGATGACAGGTGTCATGGAGCACTCTGATGACAAGCATCACGGAGCATTGTGAATACAGGGGTTATGGAGCATAGGGATGACAAGGGCATGGATCATTGTGATGACAAGTGTCATGGATCACTGGGCTGAAAATGTTCATGGAGTATTGTGATGACAGGGGTCATGGAGCATTGTTATGACAAGGGAATGAAACACGGTGATGACAAGGTGCAGGAGCATTGTGATGAGATGACCACGGAGACTTGTGATGACAAGTCTCAAGGAGCATTCTGATGAAAAGTGGCATGGAGCATTGTGATTACAGGGGTCTTGGAGCATTGTGATGACAAAAGTCCTGGATCATTGTGTTGTCAGGTGTCATGGAGTGTTGTGATGACAGTGGTCATGGAGCATTGTGATGATACTGGTCATGGCACATTGTGATGAGAAGGTCATGGAGCATTGGGGTGAAAATGTTCATGGAATATTGTGATGACAGGTGTCATGGAGCATTGTGATGACAAGGGAATGTAGTGTGGTGATGATAAGGTCCTGGAGCATTGTGAT